>NC_031998.1:21515307-21565384 GCF_001879085.1 Nicotiana attenuata
TATATATATATGAGGAATATGAGGAATATGAGGGAAAAATTGGGTATCAACAACATTGTAGCCAAGGAATATGTGGTTCAGGGGGAATCGGTGCCAGTTACTATTGATCAGGTACAATATCCTCCTTCCAAATTAGCTGTCTTGGTGTCTGCTATAGGTGCCACACCCCTAGATACTCTCTCCCCCATGAGTGAGAAGCCATCAGTGGAGAAATCTACTGAAGAAAAGGGTGCAGAGGATCTGGGAAGGAGGTAGATGCTACGGCTATGGAGCCTATGGTTGAGGGGGAAGGAAGTAAAGAACATGTGCAAAAGGAGGCTTCTAATGGGCTTCCTTTTAGTTGGACTGAGTATGAGGAAGATGATTGGGGTGAAAAAGAAAGAGAAGTTGTGAACAGTTATGAGGAGCATGATGCTTCAAACATAGCCAATGAAGAAGATAAGAGTGAGAATAAGGGAGCATCTGGAGATGAGAAGGAGAGTGATACAGATGATAAAACAGGTGAACAGCTTAATGATTCTGCAAAAGAAGAAAATCATAGTGAAGAAGAGGAGGACTCTTAAAGTGAGGGTGGGGATCAAGAAAAGGTGAGTGAAAGTGAAGGAGGTGATGAAGAGAGTGAGGAAGAAGAAGGGAATGCAAGTGAGGAATCTGAAGGTTCCATGACAATTGGAAACACTATCATAGCCCCTTCAGAAGAAACTGGTGAAGAGACAAGGGCTCAAGAACCTGGGTCTCTGTTAACTCCTTTCACTGGAGATGAGGAAGTTAGCAGTGATGAAGATGATGTGCCACTATCTGAGGTTGGGAAGAAATCCAGGAAGACCCATATGAAATCTACAAAGTCAGCAGTCTCAACAAGGAAAAGAGTGGCTCCTCCTGCCAGAACTCCTCTCACAAGGAGTACAATAAAGGTTGTTGACGCACAAATCATTAAGGAGTCTAGAAGTGCAAAGAAGTCAAAGAAGAAGGTCTCAATTGTGGAACTTGTTGTTGAGGTGGATGTAGAAGATGAGACTGACTTTGCCTTGCCAGCTAAGTCTGCTACACCAAAGAGAAAGGGTGCCAAAGTCACTAAACCTACTACCTCTTCTGCAAGGGCCAATAGGGGTAAGGCAAGAAACAATGTCCCAGCTGCAGTTGATCGACTCACAGAGTTCAGGAACAGAAAAGTGCTGAATGGGAGGATTATTGCTAACACTGATGAGAAGGGAATGGCTCAGCTGGTTGAAAAACTTGAGCTATAGGGGTGGAAGCACATGTTTGTCAAAGCTTACCCCCCACCCCCAGTATGTGTTCCTGCTATGGTGGAGTTCTATGCAAACTTCAAATTTCATGGGAAGGTACTCAAGAGTAAGGTAGGAGGCTTTGAAATGGAGTTTGATGCTGAGGATCTGGGGATGCTTCTGAATATCTCTTCCTTGAGTTTTGACAATTACTTGAAGAAGAAATGGCCAGCCATAGACAATGATGTTGACACTAGCTTTGTGCTCACCAGGAAGTTCTCCCAAAATTTTGAACTAGATGCTTCCCAGAAAGTGTACAAGAGTGATATGACTTCCTTCTATAAATTACTGTTTCATTTTGTCAACTCCTTCATTCTTCAGAGGTCTGAGAGAAGGCATGAAACTACTCTCCTGGACATGGTTGTGATGGAGCTGCTGGACACTAGACCTATCAATCTTCCTAGCCTGATGATTTAGCACATGGCAAGAGCTGCAGATACTTCCAAACCCAAGCATGCTATGGCTTATGGTTTCATGTTGACTTAGTTGTTTGACAAGCTCAACATTACCTTACCTGAGCTTAAGTTTGGAAACCATATTGACGTTTTGGATGATATTACCCTCAAGCAGTGTGGGTATGAGGAGATCAAGCCTAGAGGACCCACAGGATTGTTATTCTACCAGGGAGCGGTAGGGTTGCAGAGCTCAGCAAGAGGTTGGAGTTTGTTATAGAATAGAATTCCAAGCTTCTGAAGACAATAATGAGTTGAGAAAGGAAACAAAGTAACGCAGAAAAGAACTTAGAAGATATATGGATTCTCATGCCCAACAGATTTCCACCTTTGTGAAAGATTTTACCCCCTCTGCTTCTTGCCCATGACCTTGTTCCTTCCCAGTGTCCTTAGTTCTTTTGTTATTCCAGTGATGTGTTATCTTTTGTTCCTTTTTGTCTTAGTCTGAGTAGTTTGTAGTATGCTTAGTTTATTTTTCTAATGATGAATACAAGGCCCTGGGCTTCTTTTGGCACTACTTAATGTCTCCTATTGCTCTGCTTTACTACTTTGTACTATATTGGATTATCAGCCTAGTCTATTTGCCTTTTCTTAAGCTTGTGATGTCGCATGTTTGGCCTTGAATCTTACATTATCTGCGCTTAATGCCTAACATTTTTTTGTGTTTTCGATGATGCTAAAAGGGGGAAGATAAAGTTTGGAAGGTTGTGGGTTGTGTTGTGAACATAGTCCTTATCGTTCGTTGGATTATCTAGTTGTTTGATGTGATTACCTGGTTCTGCTATGTACGTAGTTTGTCATCATTAAGAAGGGGAAATTTGTTAAGTATTAATGTTTTTATGATTAACAAAGTGTGACTAAATGCTCAAAGAACTAGGTCCTCAACATAACTGCTTAACTATTGTGAAGAACCAGCTCCTCATGATTGATACTTGTACATCTGTTCAAGACAGTAACTTTATCTCAGAGTTACCCAGGTCCGAGTTTGGTGAAAGAAGATTGCTATAAGCGATAAGGGTCGTTGCTCGAGAAGATACGGATAATTCAGTCAGAGAAAAAAGTCCCAAAGCTTGTGGAATCCTTGGAATAGTAGGAGTCTTATCAAAGAAGAAGCTGACTATGAATAGAACTCCTACAAAATCTCAAGTTGTGGTTTAAATAGGATCGACTATGGACTTCTAAACTATCCTTTTACACATCAACTAAAGAGTCATAAGTCGTTTACTTGTGTTGAGTACTTGCCTTGTATTCTTCCGAGTCAGTCTAGTGAATGTGTCTTAGGAAATGAGTTGTAATCAAGTGTCATAAACAATTAGTGAGTTAGAGTGAGTATTTTTTAGAGTAACTTGTGAATCAACTAGGAGTAGTAAGAGTACAAGATATTATTTAATTATAGTCTTGTAATTGATACATTTTGGCTTATTATTCTAGTGAAATTGGAGTTGAAAATCCTACATGGTAGGTCGTGGTTTTTGCATATTTGGAGCCGTGTGATTTTTCATTTAAAATTGATGTGTACATTTTATTGCTTGTTTACTTTACGCTTAAGGAACACAGTAAAAGGACCAGGTTTTTTAGTAATCCATACGCACACTCAAATTAACATACTTGGTATTGATTATGATGATATGATAGAATAAGGGATTATTATGATGGTACAGTGGGATTGGATTGCGCGCCGCAATGAATTGTATACGTGATTCTAGATGTTGATAAATGATGCTATGATAAAATAAGGGAAGATTGTGTGTGTACGGTGGGATCGGGTTACGCGCCGCAACAGATTGTGTGTGTTGTACTCGTTGTTGTTATTGTGTTAGTTTTCAGCATATTTATATGAAATTACGAGTTTTGTTGTTCTAGGATCTCTGATTGTGAGGTTTGAGTTCATTTTAATAAGTTATCTTCTTTATTTTCATTCATGTTTTCTTTCCTTGTTATTGTTATCATTACTGCATACTAGTTATTATAAGTGGTCCATCTTAGCCTCGTCACTACTTCGTGGAGGTTAGGCTCGGCACTTACAGAGTACATGGGGTCGGTTGTACTCATACTACACTCTGCACTTCTTGTGCAGATACCGGAGTGGATTCTAGCGGCGTTAAGTAGATTTGCTCGGGTCCAGTTGTTGATGGAGACTTGAGATATAGTTACAGAGAGCTCGCAGCCCTAAAGTCCCCTTCCTTCTTATCCTTATTGTTTTTAGCTTAAAAAACTGTGTATTTTATTCAGGCCATGTTTATAGCGCTCTAGATGTTCATGTACTCATGACACCAGTTTTTAGGTTAGGTTTAGACTTGTTATTCAGTGATACTATATTATACTTCAGACTTGCATCATTTTCATTATTATTATCTTGTCATAAATTGTTAAAATCAGTAAATTCTCTATTCACGTCAGCTCACCTAGAGAGTAGATGTTAGGCGCCATCATGACCCAAAGGTTGGGATTCCGGGTCGTGACAAGGTGTCATTAAACTTATACACCTTTTGAGAGGCATCTAGTTCAAATTTTTGGGAAAATTTTCTAATAACCACAATTCCTTTATCCACATCATTGTCAATTGTTGGCCACTTCTTCTTCCGATAATTATCAAATCCCAAGGAAGGGATATTCAGCAGCAACCCAAGATTTTCATCATCAAACTCTAGCTCAAAGTCTATCACGGAGCTCTTCACTACTTTGCCATCAAACTGAAAGTTAGCATTGAATTCAACCACTACAGGTACACATACAGGGGGAAAAGGTCTCACAAACATACGTGTCCACCCCTATATGTCTAGCTTCTCCACCAACTGCGCCATTCCTTTTTCATCGGTGTTGGCTAGGATCTTTCCATTCAAAACCTTTCTACTTTTAAATCTGTCACCTTGTCATCTACCTCTGACTCAGCAATTTTCTTTTTCCCTCTGATCTTTCTCTGAGAACTAGAGGTAATCACTTGGATAGGTTTGATGGCAGTCCTTTTAACTAATGATTTCTTGCCCTTAAGGGAGAAAACAAGTTCTTCATTCTCATCCAATTCTATAATAGTTTCAGCAGCTGCAACCGATTTCCTTGTTCTTTTGTTACTTCTAGCTTCATTAATAAGTTGCTCATACACAGCCTTTCTTTTACTCCTGGTGAGAGGAGTTATTGTAGGAGGAGCCACATCTTTCTATTCCTGTAGAACTACTTTTGTAGGCTTTACAACAACAACAACAAAAACAACAGAGCTAGTATAATCCCACATAGTGGGGTTTGGGGAAGGTAATGTGTACGCAGCCTTACCCCTTCCTTGTGGAGATAGAGAGGTTGTTTCCAGTAGACCCTCGGCTTAGAGAAGCATAAGCACCACATTAAAGAAGAGAAAAACAAGAAGTGCAACAGTGAGAACCCATGTAAAAGCAGCATAAATAACAACCAAATAATCAGGAGACCGCAATAAAAGAAATGACAGGTAGTCATAGAAATCTAATGCCAACAGGATACTAAAGTATGTGCTAATACTATCGGTATGACAAGGAGAACACTAAACTAACTACCCTACTACCCTAATCTTCAACCTCATCACTCAAAGGATGTGCTACAGTTACTTTTTCAACGACAGATATTTATGCATGTGTTATGTCCCTCAAGGGTTAAACTATATATAGAGGGGATACATCTATAGCATAAGCCAGAACATCAAGTTTTGATGGAGAGGGTTTTACCTGAAAATCCTTGCCAATCATAGTTTCCCTCTCAGTAATAGGATCCTTCATTGCAGGTTCCCCCTTAGCAGTTGCATTGTCAACTGCTTTTCCACTTTTCACTGACTTCCTTGATGAGGCCTTGACCTTTGTGGGTTTAGAGGTGACCTGTGGTATAGATAGAGTGGATTGAGTGGTTGTTTTTTAAGATGGAGGTAGTGAATGAGCACTAGATAGAGGTACAGAAGCAACAGAGGATAGATGTGGAAGATTAACAGTGGGTAGTGGTGTCGAAATACCAGTGGATGAAGGTTGAGAAACAATAGGTGGTGGTGCAGAACTAACAGAGGATTTCATATTCTTCCTTGGCTTAGCTTTCTCACATTTGGATAGAGAACCAGAATTTGAGGATGATTTGGTTTTTGAAGGAATCTGGCTGAGCTTTGTCATGGTGAAGAGAGACAAGAGAATAAGTTTCTTTGCTTAGGGTTTGAAGAAGAATAGTGAATTGGGAAAAAGGTGCGACCAGATGGTTTTTAAGGGGAGTATTCCTGATCTAATTAGAAGAGAGAGAGAGAGAGTATTGATTTGAGTTCTAACGGGACTCCTATAACGGATATATTTGACAATTGGAATTTTACAATTAATTGGACTCTTAACTGAACTGATTCCCCCTTGATTTGACTCTTATAATAGGTAAAAGTGAGACCTACTTGGCTTAGGAAGTCTAATTACAGTAGTATTTTCATTATTAAGTTTTAATACACTTCTGAAAAGATGGAACGTACCTGAGTTGAAGGACCAACTCCTTTCAAAAGTAAAGCTTCAGACACCATAAGGTCAATATCACAAGACATCAGCATCAGTTAGATTTTCAAGGCAAGTGTGTATACTTAAAAGAAGTATGAGACTGAATCAAGTATTAGTTACTAAGACATCTATAACTTTTACTTTTTTTAGCCAATCATTGAGGTTCAACTTAGTGAGAAGACTTAATTAATCCTTTGTTTCTTTCAAAATGATCCATATTCAGTGCCTTAGTGAAAATGCCATCAATTTGATCTTCAGTTTTACAAATGTTTATTGAGATGTTTTCCTTTTCCATATTATCTATGAGAAAGTGGTGTCCGGTGTCAATGTGTTTGATTATCTTATTCTCACATGGATTCTTAGTAATATATATGGCACTGCTGTTGTTATAGAAAATGGGAACAAAATCAACAAAAATACCATAGGCCATGAGCTGTTGCCTTATCCATTGCAATTATGCACAACATGATGCTGCTACCACATATTTTGCTTCATTTATAGATAGGGCCATTAAGTTCTGTTTCTTTGTTCCCCAGGACACAAGGCAAGAACCTAGAAAGTGAGATGTTCTAGAAGTGCTTTTCTTGTCAACATGAGAACATGCATAGTCAGCATCAGCATAACCAACTAAGTCAAATTGTATCTTTTTCGATACCACAGGCATAAGTTAGGAGTTCCTTTCAAGTATCTAAGCATTATTTTGACTGCCTTTAAATGGAATTCCTTGAGATTTGCCTGAAACCTTGCGCATAGACATATACTGAACACAATATCAGGTCTGTTTGCAATGAGATACAAAAGTGATCCAATCATTCTTCTGTATAGTTTTTTCTCCACATTTTCCCCTTCTTCATATAGATCGAGCTTTGTGGCACTGGCAATAGGAGTATCATTTGACCTTGAGGATTCCATGTTGAATTTCTTCAAGAGCTCTTTGATGTACTTTTGTTGATTGGTCATGGTTCCAATAGGTGTCTGCTTGATCTGTAGACCAATAAAGAAGTTCAAGTCACCCATCATGCTCATCTCAAATTCATTCCCCATTATTTCAGCAAATTCTTTACACAGTGTCTCATCAGTGATTCTAAAAAATGATATCATCCACATACACATGTCTAATCAGAAGGTTTTTTTGTTTTTCAGAATCAATGTGTTGTGTACCTTCCTATTAGAAAGTCATTAGTTAGAAGGAACGTTGACAAGCTCTCATGCCAAGCTCTTGGGGCCTACTTTAGTCCATACGGAGCCTTGTCCGGTTTGAAGACATGATGAGGGAATTCGTCACTTTCAAAGTCAGGAGGCTGTTTGACAAATACTTCCTCTTTCAAATATTCATTCAAAAATACAATCTTTACATCCATCTAATATAGTGTAAACTCTATATATGCAGCAAAGGCTATCAACATTCTGATGGCTTCCATTTGTGCTACTGGAGAAAATATTTTATCATAGTCAATACCCTTTTATTGATTGTATCCCTGAACCACCAATGTGGCCTTGTTCCTTATGATATTTACTTGCTCATTCAGTTTGTTCCTGAACAACCACTTTGTTCCTATAATAGCTCTACTTTGGGTTATAGTACTAGGTGCCAAACCTTGCCTCTCTCAAATTGGTTTTGCTCCTCCTGGATGGCAATTATCTAGTCTAGATCCTTTAAGCTTCTTTTGTGTTCTTCGGCTTTATTTGAGACAAAAAGGCAGTGAGTGCACACAAGTTTCTCAAGGATGAACTAGTTTGCACTCCTGCAGTTGGATCATTGATGATATTTTCAAGAGGATGAGAGCTTTGGTGTTTCTATGGCCTAAATTCTAGACCTTGAGATGATTTAGGAGAGGATTTATGCAAAGGACCATGGGAAATAGATTCAAATTCAACCTACTGAGTATCTGTTAGAATTGTTCCCCCTTACTCATGTACGTCTTGATCACTTTTATCACCTTCTTGATTACTTGATGATCCTTCAGACTGTTGCTCAGATTTGCGTTCAGTCTCAAGAGCCCTTTCCTCTATGAGCCCTATATCATAGCCTTCATCCTGCAAACCTTTCTCAGCCATATTGTTAGATTCATCAAAGATCACATGAATATTTTCTTCCACATACATAGTTCTTTTATTAAACACTTTATATGTTTTACTATGTGGTGAATAGCCCAAGAATACTCACTCATCATTTCTATCATCAAATTTACCTAGAGCTTCTTTACCATTGTTGTGCACAAAGTATTTACAATCAAAAGCTCTTAGGTGAGTGATATTGGGCTTTTTTTCTTGAAGTAACTCATAAATGTTTTCTCAAGAATAGGTCTGACCATGCATCTATTTAACAGGTAACAAGCAGTATTGACTGCCTCAGCTAGAAACTTTTAGGCAGTCCACTGGCATTTAGCATAGTCCTGCCCATATCTTCGAGAGACCTATTCTTTCTTTCCATAACACCATTTTATTGTGCAATACTAGGTGCAGAGAAGATATGTTAAATTCCATTAGTGCTACAAATTTAAGGAACTTAGAGTTTTAAAACTCGGTTCCATGATATGTTCTAATACTTGACACAAGACTTCTTAGTTTCTGTTGAATCATTCTGACAAATACACAAAATACATCAAAGGTTTCATCCTTAGAAGCTAGAAACAAGGTCCATATGTACCTAAAGAAATCATCAATTATTACAAACACATATTTCTTCTCATCCATGCTCTTTACTCTCATGGGTCAACATAGGTCCATGTGAATAAGTTCAAGAGGCCTTGAGGTGCTGACAGATTTCTTAGATTTAAAAGAGAATCTTACGTGCTTACCTCTAACACATGCATCACAAACTTTATCAGAGATGAACTCAACTTTTGGTAACCCAAGGACTAGGTCCTTTGCTACCAACTTATTGAGTTGGGACAGATTGGCATTTCCCAGTCTTCTATACTACAGTAGTAGATCATCTTTCACTACACTTAAATATGTATTCCCACTTTGAGGGAGAGACATAATAGATATCTTGTAGATATTGTTATGTATCTTACCTTTCAGAATAGTTTCATTTGTATCCAGTTTTGTGACAGTGCAGATTATTGACTTGAAATTTACTTCATTACCTTCATCATGCATTTAGGAGATACTAAGGAGATTATGCTTGAGTCCAACTACATAGTACACATATTCTATATAATGAGAGAGTGATTTACCAATTTTACCAATTCCAGTTATTTTGCCCCTTCTTTCCATTTTCAAAAGATGTACTCCCTCCTTGGAAGGCTGTTAATGAGAGGAGATTCATCTTTTTAGCAGTCATATGTCTTGAACAACCATTGTATAGATACCAATCTTGATTTCTTCCTCTCACTTTAGCCTGTAACAAAATTCACACTTTAGCTTTAGGAACCCAGACAAGCTTGGGTCCCTTTTTATTGAAAAAAGGATGAATCGAGTCCTTTTTTTCCTAGAAGGGTAGGACATTGGATGTTACTTTCTTGTTAACATTAATCCATTTAGTTTGAATAGAGGGACTAACTTTTGTTTTCTCTTTTACTTCCACATGTTTAGGTAAGCCAAAAGTATTCTTCAATAGAGCATGAGTTAAAGTAGGACAGCTATCGCTAAAATGTCTAACATTTGTATAGTGAGTGCACATTTTATTGTTATAGATTCCTACATATTTAAGATCAAATCTTGGTACAGGTTTCCTGTAGACAATTCCTTACCTATTTGTGCTGCAATTTTCATTCAGCCAATTCAATGCATCAGAAGATATATGCCACTTGCTTAATCTAGATAGTTCATATTTTTCCTTTTTTAAGATTCTCTAGTAGTGTTTTATTCCCGGTATCAACATCGTATAGACTATCCTTAAGCTTTTTATGTTCCTTTGCAAGGTCACTTTGCAAATCACTGATTATTCCCTTCCCATTTTTAGAAGCTTGTTGCTCATTCAGTGCAATAAGGTCAAAGACTTGATCCTTAAGATCCTTAATCTATTTTTCAAGGTCAATTTTGTTTGTTTCAAGGTTTTTGAAATCAAGTTTTACACATGAAAGATTACTTATTAACTGATTTTTCAAGCACTTAACATGTCCATTTCACTTATCGTAGTTACTATTATGGTCATTAACTGTTTCTTAGATATAGCATGAATGTTTTCTTTCATATTAGAGATACTTACCTGATTTGGTTCATCTTCAGCTTCTGAATCATTTGGTCGTCCTCCCTATCACTTCGTCTTCTGAGTTATTTTCTTCAATTGCCATTGGTGCTAGATCAATCTTTTTATTTTCATAATCAGCCTCCAGGATCCTCCATATGTCGTTGGTAGAGAGGCATGAGGATACCTTGTAGAGAACATTTCTTAGAAGGCTCCTGTAAAAAAGGTCCTCTACTTTGGCCTTTTTCTGGATGATCTGGCAATCCTCTGCATTATATTCATCCTCTTTCTTGATGCTCCTGTCTCCATTACTATTCAAATTCATAGGTATTATTGGCAAATGATTAAATATTATTCGCAAGTCATAATAAGTTGCTTGAATGAACACCTCCATACGCGTCTTTCATTCATCAAAATGATGTCCATTAAAAAAAGGGGGTTCTCCCAATGTGCATTCCTAACTGTATAGTTAGTTTAGACTTATTAGATTCTTCAGATTCAATTACAGCATATAGACTGATGGTCTCATGTTCTTTCTTCCCCTCTTTGTTACTTCAACTATCTTGATATGCTGTCAAGAAGGCTTGTTTCATCGCCTCAATGAATCCCTTACCTATAATTTTTTCTTTGTTTATACCACGCTCCTTTAACTTACCCTTTTTTGTTTCTCAGCTCTTTCTTTTTTCTATTCAATTTTTCTCATTGGATAGTCTTTGACCATATGATCCAACTTGTTATACTTGTAGCATCCATCATATTAAGATTTGTCAGCATGCTTAGGTTTTCTATTATTTTCTCTCTTTGGTTCTTTTTTGGAGTTCTTCATGAATTTTTTGAACTTAGCAATTAGTGAAATATCCAGAGAATCATTGTCAAACTCATCTTCATCTGTAGTCTTGAGAACCAGCGCCTTATCCCTTTTTGGTTCTTCGTTGCGTAGTTCCAACTTTCTCATCTCATGAGTTTTTAAATTCTCAATAAACTCGTCTAGTGAGATTTTTTCCAACTCCTTCACTTCTTGAATGGTTGTAACCTTTGGTTCCCATGAGGCAGGGAGAATCCTCAAGACTTTTGCTAACCAATTCTTCATAGGTGAACATCTTTCCCAGTGATTTTATTCAAATCATTATGATAATGAACCTGGTCATCATCTCCTGAATAGGTTCAGTTTCCTTCATAGAGAAGAGCTCGTAGTTTCTCATTAGGAACTCAATTCTTGATCTCTTCACCTTATTTGTCCCTCATGAGCAGTTTGAAGTACGTCCCAAATTTTCATTCGCATTGGATCAGGCAAATATCATGTTGTATTCGTCAAGACCAAGTCCACAAATGAGAATCTTCTTGGCCTTAGCATTCTTTTTCATTATTCTGAAATCAGCTGCTACAAATTTTGATTGGTCCTTGGGAATAGTTTCATTTTGCCCATTTTGCTTGGTGGGAGTCAATGGTCCTCGATTTATTATAGTCCAGAGTTTATAGTCCTTAGCTGCTAGGAAGTCCTCCATTTTTGCCTTCCACCAAGTGTAATATTTTTCATTAAAAATGGGTGGTCTAGTAGTTAACTGTCCTTCGTTAATTTCAGGTGGAGCACATATTTCTTCCAAGATCTCTAGAGATGTTAACCACGTTTAAGAGAACCTGCTCTGATACCAATTTTTAATTTGAGTGTCCTCCTAAATTACGAAAGATCTTGGTTCTTTACCTTACTTCTTAACTTTAAATGAAATCAACATGGATGTAAAAATAGCAATTTTAAGTGGAAAATTAGCCGCCTCAAAGGTGCCAAAACTACGACATACCACGTAGGATTTAACTTAAACTTCATTAGAACAAATGATCCAAATGTACAAATTATAATTTTGTAACCTAATACGCATCCACACTTTAACTACTTCTACATATTATATAAAGACTACAAGTTACTCTAACTTGCAAACTTAAATAATAATCTAACTAAAATTATTTGGATGTAAACATGAATACAGCTCAATCCCCTAATACACATGAACTAGACTGTCTCAAGTGGAAAAAGAATTAGCTCTTAGAACAATCTTGGTCAGATACTTCACGAGTACTTTGAACTGAAAATGTTGTGCTCTTTTTCTCCTGTAAGTATGTGAAAAAGATGGACTTCAACAGTCCATAGGCAAGGTATTTAAATCCTCACATCTCCGAGTTCAAGCACAGTCAAACTCTTATTCACTTACAAATCCTGAGATCATGAGGACTCCTCAAGTTTCGTGACTCCTATCTGCAAATATCCTTAGGCAGCATCCTTTAACGCATTAAGAGTCCTTCCCACCAATATCGGACTGCAGTAACTTTTACAGAAAAAGTCACTGCCCTGTAAGGATCTTCAGCAGTTACTGTGAGAATCTGGTTCTTATCACATGTTCATTGTACACACTTGTTAATCATCAAAACACATAACTCAATACACTATACTACTTAATATAAATGCGCACATTCATTTTATATACATCCGGCATCTCCATCACCTTCTTCTTCTCAACTTTCATCTTCTACATTGTTACTAATCTTAACAATAACTTCCTCAACTTTCATCTTCTACATTGTTAGTAATCTTAACAATAACTTCCGCTCTGTGACAAATGTCAACTTCCTCAAAATATTATATCTTACGTGACTTAAATGATGATCTGAAAATCAACATCAAGATACGAGTTAGCATGTTAGAGAGATCTGTAGAAAAAATAACAAATAAAGATGTAATAAGGAAAAAAGTTACAGATCAAATGTATACGGAAAAAATAAATACCAAAAAAAAAGAATAAAAAACAAATCCAAATAAATAAAAACACCACATACCTTTTTAGAATACCATTAATATCAAGGATATCCCTCTCATCAAAATTACTAAAATGATGTAAAAGCCTTCTCGCCTTTTTCATATTTAAATATTCTTTACAAATAAATACTAATTCTATGATAGTCTTACCTCTTGAACTTCAACTCTCTTGATCTTTCTATCTTCGTTGATATTTGCCTTTCAAAAAATCAGATGTAGTAAAGAAGAAATGATAAGGAAGAGATCCTAAAAGACATTACGTATGAACCTAAAAGGCATCGTGCCAACTCTTTGTATGAATTAATATAGAAAGGGTATAATAGGTCAAACAGTCTATGATAAATATAGATTCTCAACCTGATTTTATTAACAAAAGAGAAAGAGAAGTAATTTTTTCTCCACAAACAAAACAGATTGACCAAAATTTACAGCAAAGAATTATCTGAGTAATTTTTATTTCATACATACACCAACTTCACTACTTATATCTCAAGAAATAAATTTGAAGGAAACAAAAGAAAAAAACGGAGGAGAAAGGAGAAGAATGTAACTCCTCTCATAACACTTAAGCATTTAAAGTGACCTTTTTAATGTATTAGATAAATGGTATAAATGAGGAAAAAGGTCAAAAATCTGAGGAAAAAAGAGAAATATGAATCTCGTAATGTTCAATCTGAACATGTATATATCATTAAGTTTTATAAAGAGTCAGTATTACTATATTTACCTACACAATCGACAAATATCTAATAGATAAAATTAACACCGAAGGATGTGTTTTCCATATCTACTTTTTGTAGTTTTTAGCAAAAATATATTTTTCAATTTTAAAAAATAATATTTTCTTAAAATTTTAAATAATATCTTTTAAGTATTTGTAGAAATTCAAATTTAAATATCTTATAGGTAAATTTTCAAGGATTATATATTCAACTAAAGCAGCAAATAACATTTCAATCTAAGAGGGTGTTTGGATTGGCATTTAAAAAGTAGTTTATAGGCTAAAAGTCAAAAGCCATAAGTTGGTAATACCCGACTTTTGAATTTTGGCTTATTTTATACTTTTCATGCCTAAAAGTAAGTACGTTTAAGCACGTTTTATCATTGTCAAATACCACAAATTAGAAAAGTGCTTAAAAGCGATAAGCACTTGAAATATGCCAATCCAAACACCATCTAAATCCTAAGAACAAATCCCAATCAAAATTTAGAAACAATTTCAGGTAAGAAAATTCCCAGCTATATCACCAATAACATTTCAATCTAAGAGGGTGTTTGGATTGGCTTTTAAAAAGTAGTTTATAGGCTAAAAGCCAAAAGCCAAAAGTTGGGTATCCAACTTATGGCTTTTGGCTTATTTTATACTTTTCATGCCTAAAAGTAAGTACTTTTAAGCACTTTTTATCATTGTCAAATACCACAAATTAGAAAAAGTGCTTAAAAGCGATAAGCACTTGAAATAAGCAAATCCAAACACCGTCTAAATCCTAAGAACAAATCCTCAATCAAAATTTAGAAAAAATTTCAGGTAAGAAAATTCCCAGCTATATCACAAAAAACAAGTTTCTAGCGACAATTATAATAATAAAATTCCCATGTAATTCTCCAAATAAGCAAATCCCCATGAATTTTTTTAACTAAGTTTACAGTAACAAAATCTCTAAGTAATTTTTCAAGAAAATATTCAAGTAAATCTCCAAGAAAATATCTTCAGCTACATTTGTAGCAATAACATCCCTAGGTAATTCCTCAGCTAAGACAATCCCCTGGTAAGTCCCTCAGAAAATATCTCCAGTTAAATCTACAGCAACAACATACCTAGGTAATTTCCCAAATAAACAAATCCCCAAGTAAATTCTCAAGAAAACATCCCAAGTATCGCAGGTAACGCTACCTGGGGATTTTCCTATGGATTATCATAGGAAATTTTTTTCAGTTTATTTGTTTAACTACCTGCGAAAATATACGCGCGCATTAGTTTTCCCAAGTAATTTCCTAGAAAATATTTTGGTGCTTTATGGCGCCAAAGTTACCTACGAATTTTTCTAGAAAAATATTTTTCTCATGTAAAATATTCTAAATTTAAGAATTTTAGCTTTTCTCATGAAAATTCGCAGGTATTATCTGCAATTAAAATTCTCAGGTAAAATTCCCATATAATTAGCTCTTTTCTTGTAGTATATATATGTCGTTCTATAGTGCATGTTTCTCAAAATCGTACTATTAGTTCTAGGCTAGGTCTTTAGTGATAGACAGAAAAATACTTTATCAACTGACCATACACAAGCCCATAAAATATTCATTGTCGTTCACTACTAGACAGGTTAATCCCCAAAAGAAATTTGGGGTCAAGGCTGGTGAATTATATATTCAGTTTTATACTTCAAACAGAATGCGTTTTGATACTGCTTTTTCAGGTATATTTTTTTACTCTTGACTTGCTGGAACTATCTTTCTGATTATGTTGTTGTTACTATTCTATTGCGGCATTTCATCTTTTTGTGCTGAGGGTCTATTCGAAAACAGGCTCTCTACCCACGGGGTAGGGGTGAGGTCTTTGTACACACTACCCTCCCCTGACCCCACTGTGGGACTATACTGGATTGTTGTTGTTATTGTTGCTGCTTTGGTTCGTCCAAGTTTCAGAATAACATTTGAGATATCTTAAGTCATATACACATAATGTTATTGTTATTTACAGGATAAGACTAAGATTTTCCTGCAAATATATATAGCAGATTGTTTAGATTTGTGGACAAGCATAGCGAAAATCGTAGTTTATCTCCTTTCTTTTTGCCTATACTTCACAAGAATTTAGAACTGGGAAGTTCTTGGATTTGCCTTAAGTTATTTATGCATATCTTATACTATCAGCATAATTAACTAATTGTCCTTATACTATTACTATCAGAATGGTTAGCTAATCCGTACTATTTAGTATGTTATATTTTTCAAACTACTGATCCATACTTAATATACATAGTTATTTAAGTAATATGATAGTATAAAAAAAACTGAACTGCTACCGTATATTGAAAATTTGAACCCCATGCCTATACTTGCTCAGGGATTGTCTGTAAAAGAAGATAACGGAATTATTATTGGGATTATTTGCACCGTATAGCCCTTTAGGGTTACTTTTAAAATTTTATTATCCTCGGTAATCTAGTGTTTTATATTTCACCTTTTGAAGTAATTGAATAAAATTTATTTTTGCAGACGAATTTAGTCCACGAAAACGATTGGTAAATGTCGCAATTAAAGGTAGTTGTATGAATTTTTCTTGTTGCAAACAAATCTAACCTACTGGCCAAAAGGGATAGAATTTAAATAGTGGCTTCAAATAAGGCCATTTTTGCAAATGCCCCGTGCTATTGTACTCTAACGAGTTTTTTGGGCCATCCCTATCAATGTAGTGACTAGTCAGTCGCAATAATATCTCCATTCGCACTAAGGATGGCTCTCTTTTGCAGTCAATGGAGACTTATTGTATGTCCATTGACATGAATGACTTGTGAAGATACTGCTTGTTGCCAAGGGTGCTTATCGGATAGATCGGGCGGATGATCATGCTTAGCGATTCGGCTTAATGGTTATCGGATATAAATCTAGTAATCCGCTAGCCATTCAATAAGACAATGGGCAGATTGGTATCGAATTAACGATTATCGGACGGTTATCGGGCGGTTTATCAGCTAAATCAAATAGAAAATTTTTGAACAATCAATACCAAATGGTGGCCATAGTAAGATGACATGTCGATACTTTCAGACTAATATCGGAATCAAATTCAAAAGACCGTCTTGTTAATCTTACAGTATTTTTGAAGAGTCGTCTTCCAATCTAGTACATACAAGAACTACTAATAAAGAAGACATAACAGATATCAGGTAATATATGCAAAGAACATAGTTCCAGTTCACTGCATTGTACAAAATCCAGATGAGCATCCTAAACATGAAGAAAACTAGCTTCATCCATCTTACTACAGCTCCGCCTAACTTTACTGTACTATAATATGAGCTAAATGTCTAGCTTTTATCATTTCAAGTTGAACAACACAGAAAGCTCAAACCAGCTAAACCAACACAAAAGCAGATGCAGAGTCGTCTTACATAGGGGTAAGAATATAAATATAAAAATTCTTAACAGGTTAACGGTTTACCCGATAAGAAATTATGTAATTCTCCTCTAAATCATTAGCCGTTAATTATAAAATCTCAATCCGTTCACCATCCATTACCCCGATAATCTGATACCAATAAGCCATCGGTTCGATTCGATTTTGAACAGCCCTACTTGGTGCTAGTCAAAGTCACTTTTTTAACTTGCACTGATTTTTCCAACACATTTCTTATAATGGAGAAGCAAATTCTAGATTTTTATCTTATAAGCACAGAATTAAGGTTGTTGAATTTTCAAGCTCAACGATTTCTTATAAATTAATTAGAATTTAACTATCATACACTGATTGTGTAAAAGAACTTTTACATCACAAGATCATCTAAAAACATATGCATGTAATTATTTATTAAAACATACACTGATGATCTACCGGTATTTATAAATTAATTGATCAATTAACTATCACGGCCCAACACATGACACGTATTATTCGCTTTGGCCTGACAAACCTCACGGATTTATTTCTTGGTATAAAATCATCATACCATAAAAGCGCATGAACCATGTAAACTTATATTATGCCTTATAAAATTCTCGATTTACTCTCCTATTTCAGAAAGGAATTTGCCTAAAGTATGGTGCTTTATCAATCCTAGAATCTGTTGGTCCTTCTTTTGACTCGCCCGCCTTTCACAGTACACACCCGACTTTTCCAAAGCAATGGAATTCGTTTAGGCTCAAAAACAAAAGCCATCTTATTTAGACAACAACATAAAATTATTAACTTCACGTTTCATTTAAGTGACTGACGGCAAGAAGTTGGTCGGTTTGAAAGAAGCTAAGTAGTAAATTAATTCTAGAATTTTTGATAGAGTCAACATATTCCTCCACAAAACATGGCTCGTAAGTTGGTTTTTAGACTTTTAAGGCGACCCATAATTAAAAAAGCATTAAAATACTGTTTTATTCAACCTATTACGAAACTTAGCTTAAAGTAATAATACAAAACAAGAAGATAGACAACAATGTAGAGAGAAAGAGATGAGAAAATCTATTTCTTCCATGTATTCAACTGTGTACAATGTGATGTCCAAACCCTCTATTTATAGGATGACATTGAGGTATACAAAGGGATATCATAAACATGGTATTTACTATTGAGATCATGGGGAAAGATCATGGGGAGGCTATGGAGGTGTGGGAGTTACAACTATAACGGTGAGAAGTAGTGGGAGTTATCTACATAATGGAGAAGAGTAGTGGGAGTAACTTCTTTAGGAGTTATAGACATCCACTACAAAATAATATTTCATAACACTCCCCATTGGATGTCTATAGATAATGTGCCTCGTTAAAACCTTACTAAGAAAAAACCCTGTGGGAAAAAAAATCTTAGTGAAGGAAAAAGAGTACACATATCTTGTAATACGCATTATTTGCTGCCTCATTAAAAACCTTGCCAGAAAAACCCAGTGGGATAAAATCTTAGCTAAGGGAAAAAGAGTACAGCGCGTATTTGCCTCCCCCTGATGAAAACATCACTTTATTCTTCGGAGACGACGAATTCCAAGCTTGTATAACAACTTCTCTAATATTGAGATCCGCAATGTCTTGTGAAGAAGTTTATCAAATTATCCCTTGAACAAATTTGTTGAAGAACTTTGGGGAATGTGCTTTATTTTGTCTCCTTCGATAGTCCTTCTTTCAATTGATATAAGCAAACAATATTACCTTCAGTATTATTGGAATCTTCTCTTCAAAGTCAAGTCACACGTCTGTTGTGTGTTGAGCCCATTGCTTTATCAGTTGCTTATCTTGTCGTGTCTTGAATAAGTATCAACAATTAACTGCCTTGTAATATGATAATATGGCAGTACTCTCACATGCAAATAGAATGTTTGAAGAACGAACTTCAGAAAATGCCTGCATTTGCTTAACCAACAAAATCTTGGCGATATTTGTTAGAATAGACAAATCTACATCAAGTATTCCTTTTGAAATATAATACTAATTGTATTCCAATATCTCCACATTGAAATAAAACTATATCTTGCTAGCATATTGTTATACTCATGGTTCTAGCCAGATATATTAGTGTACCAATTGCACTAGACACAAAAATAAATCATGTACGCCATGATCGCTCTAATCTACATATGGATCTGCCGAAGATTTATTTAATAAATTTCTTGAGAACCTTAATATGCTTCAGAACAATTTAAATCATTCAAGGATTTTCATTATATGCATATCAAATGAAATGTCGACTCCATTCCCCACAGGAGAACATGTCTCCTATACCAGGATATTTACGAAAATTTTGTGCCACAAGTCGTCTTTATGTCTATCGACTTGATTTTTCATTTCACTTTCAGGTGTGGGGACTATCAGTCCAACTTCACATTTTTCAGGTGAAGTCAATTTCATTGCATATTTTTTATTTAGCCAATCATTTATCTGTCCAAATTCCATGAGATTTGAGCTCAAGATCCTCGTCAATATTAATAATATTGAGCGCTACATTATATTAAAAACATCATCGACGATCATTTTACATCGATTCCGTCGTTACCCACTAAAGACATAATTTATTGAGATCTCTTTATCTCATTATTTTCAGGTACCTGAGCCTCTCCCATGAGGTCTTATGAAGTATTATGTCATGCTGCTCTTATAAAGCACTTGCCTCCTTATTATGACCATCTTGAACATTTGCTCATCTCCTTCTTCAAGGAGTTTTATCTTTGGAACCGATTAGTCTATTACCCTTCATGCGTGCCATAAACTATATCCATCATGGACGTTATTCTATTTGGAGCATTAGCAGCTGAAATATGACATTTAGCTTTGGGTCAGCAAATGCGAATAAAATTATCACTTGAACTTCAAGTTCACATTTTCATGTACGAGGATCTAGTATACTCATAATAATTCATTCCACGTATCACTTTTTCAGCTGCTCATTTTCTCCCCCTAATGTTGGGATCACCAACACATATCCCCAACCTTCTTTGGGGACCAATCTTTGTGCATTGTGACATCACAATTAAATCATGTAGCACATCCATATTTCTAGATGGGAATATTTGGTTCCTGACCGTGAACCAATTGTGATGGGGAGAATTTATCATAACTTGTTGGCTAGATGCATACAAGTGCTGTTGTATATTAAATAATATACCTCATATCGAATTTCTGTTTGCGAATTTTGTTCTCATAACCAATGGTTTAGCTATAATTGGAGGCATACAATTTCTGCTAAACCAACTTGGATTTAAACCAGCATTATCAAGATAAATTATCATAATATATATTCTGGAACTGTGCTCTAATAATTTGAGCAAACAACCTTGCAAAAACCAAAGTGCAAGTTGATAACAAATGCACATGTGACCATACAATAGATGCATCTATTAAAATCATATAATAGTAAACGATCCACATGGCAGGTGATTGGGCCCATACATATATATCACCTTTTATTCGTTCCAGATATCAAGGGATTCAATCCCAACCTTAACTGGTATATCGTGAGAAAAAAACAGCACAAGAGAATTCTTGAAGAATCTTCTATTTCTTTAATATATGCCAATATAAATTCTCAATCAATTTTCACATCATAATTAAACCGGGATGGTCAACCGGTCATGCCAACTAATATTTGTTTCAATAAACCTCTAGTTTACTTATGGCATGTGATTCTATCATCATGCTTATACATCTGTAGTACAAATAGAAGAAAAGTCGGGTAACCTTTCATATTTACCCGGTATGTTATAGTAATACGAAGATAATCAATCTTCCTTTCATTTATAGTCTCAATATGCCAATCACTTTGGCTAGTACATTTGAAACTCAAAAAGTTTCTTTTGAGACTTACTACAATATCAATGTCATGAACAATTTTATTCATCGGGTAGTAACAAATTAGCTCTTCCGGAGCTCGTAATTGATTTTGTACTACAAGATCTTTTGTCACACCATCCATATGGTGAATGTCTCCTTCACGGAGAAAATCATATCATAATAATTGTCATGGTCAAAATCATCATAAGCAAAATCATTTCTTGCTTTACTTTTGCCTTTAATAACTTTTTATAAGGCTTGTCAAATTATTTTTGGCGTACCACATGTACGCGACCAATGACATATTCAAGTAATCACACACTAATATTCATTATCTCTCTTTCTCTCAAACCTCCGTTAGAGGTGAGTTGTGGTGTGTACCCAATCATGCATTGCACGTCTTTATTCATTACTTTTATCACATATTGTTACATTCACCTTCAGGAATGAATCTGCATTCTCAATGCACAAGTCACATTCTCTTCAAAGAATGGAGTATAATTATCACGACGTGCTTTATAAATTTTTCATACCAATTTGATGGTAAATATTTCCTTCACCTATTGAAGGATTACTTCGAGAACCCTTATTGTTCTCATTTTTACAATTACCATAATGATGACTATTATTATTTGATCAATGTCACGCCCATGTTCATTGGTCAACCATTTGTCTTCATTTACTTATTATGCATTGCTACCACATTCACTTAAAGAATGGTGCAAATCAAGTGGGACAAGATTCATGTTTTTCCATGAAAAATATATTATTTTTCTTTAGTCATCACTATGTCATCCATATGGTGCATTGGAACTCAAACAAAATGCCTTACCTGTGTAAAGGTATGATAGGCAATAATTCGTTGGGACTCAAACCCAATTCTTACAATCATGGATCATCAGGACTCAAAACCCGATGTCTTACCCTCATGGTGCGTTGGGACTTGAACCCACCGTCTTATCCTTAATTAATGGCATAATATGCCAAAGTAGACTCACCCTTGAGACTTTCATGGTATACTACTTTTAATAGTAATAAAAGTAAACTCATATATGTGTTACACAATAAGTATCTATTTACTGGTAACAAAGGAATCAAAGTTCTTCAAATCACTTTGCAAAAGCTGGCGTAGCTCCTTAATTTATGTACATCTTTGGTCTCTGGTTTAGTATGTAACATTTAGCTGCATCATTATATGCTTCTGATTCTCATATAACATCTAACCTGAACATTAGGTGAAAGAGATTAGACTAAACTTACAATAAATATTAGAAAGAAAAATATGGAGTAGAAATTAATTTACATCTAAGTATTTTCAACTTTACAAAGTAATACTTAGTATTGGAAACTTTTCCGACAAATAAAGAACCTTTGAGAAAAACTAACAAGAAAATAAATTAATTAAAAAAAATTAGAAAACGTATCTTAGCATTATATGCCTTTTCATGATGTACTAGTCTCCTCAAACTTGATATTCCTTTTATTATATTTCATACCATTATTTGAAATTGCTAAATGGAAAAGAAAAACTCATCTCTTCCAGAGGAATATCAGGCACAGCAGACATATGCTTTTTCTGATGTAAGACAATTTTGTAGATGTAGTAACTCAATTGGATAGAGACTCGTGCTGATAACGTATTACGAAACTTAGCTTAAAGTAATAATACAAAACAAGAAGATAGACAACAATGTAGAGAGAAAGAGATGAGAAAATCTATTTCTTCCATGTATTCAACTGTGTACAATGTGATGTCCAAACCCCCGGATGACATTGAGGTATACAAAGTGATATCATAAACATGGTATTTACTATTGAGATCATGGGGAAAGATCATGGGGAGGTTATGGAGGTGTGGGAGTTACAACTATAATGGTGAGAAGTAGTGGGAGTTATCTACATAATGGAGAAGAGTAGTGGAAGTAACTTCTTTAGGAGTTATAGACATCCACTACAAAATAATATTTCATAACACAACCCACATTGTATCTATTTATAACCGCTAATTCATATGGACCCTAGGACAATTTAGACATTTTAGAAAAAAGAGTAAAAAACTATGCTATGTCTTAGACAAGGAACATATTTACGTTTGGCTATAAAAAAAAGTTCACTTTTTCTCAGAAAATTTTCATTTATTTCGAAATCAGTGTTTGGCCATGAAAATTATAATTTTCACTTGAAGTTGAATTTTAGAATTTTTGAAAATTTAAAAAACTCCAAAAAGCTATTTTTCAAAATTGTCACTTCAAATCACTCACAAAAATTCAAAAACAGCTCCAAAGTGTATTCATGCCCAACACAACTCTAATTTTCAAATACTATTTTCACTTGAAATTTTTTTTCACTTTTGTCAGGAATTTCACAATTTTTATGTCCAAACGCCAACTTAATCTCTCTAGTACCCTCCTCCATTTGCATTGAGTCTGGACAATATTTTTGGATAGTATAGGAAAAAAAATAATACTAGTACAGTATTTGTTGCTCCTCATACGGCTTCATTTGTTTGCACTTAATGGAGGTCTGAATCTTAATCATTCAGATCTCAGACATTAAATGCGTTTGTTTTTAAAGTCTGAATCTTAATTATTCAGATCTTAATCATTAAATGGGTTTATTTTAGGGGTGTGCATTCGAATCGGTTTATCGATTATTTGTTATCGGTTTATCGATGTATCGATTTCGATTTCGAAATTTTCCTTATCGAGTTATCGATTTCGATTTCGATTTTGTCCTCTTCGGTTTGTCGGTTTATCGATAAACCGATAAGAAATACTNGTATTTTCGTCCTTCGTTCGGTTTGTTACGGTTATACGAATTAAACCGAATAAGTAAATTAAACTTTAAAAAAAATTTAATTTTTTTTTAACGTTTTTTTTTTTTACCCTTAATTCTATAATACCCTTTCCTTTGCCCTAAGTCCCTAACCCTATTATTTCATCTACCACATTTAAGGAATGATCATACTTAAAGCTCAAGGGAATGAAGTTCAAATTAATGGAAAATAGAATTAGCCGTGATGATGTATTTTTTTTATACCGTTGGAGTGTTGGTGGCATACATTTGATCCCTTACTTTAGTTTCGTTGCATGTGCTTGTTGACACAATTTTTATGTTATAAACGGTGTTCGTCTTATTTTAGCTTCTTTTGGTCCATATTAGTTAGGCGTGTTTATAGCGATATACTTTCCGTGGAATCCCGTAAATTTTCTTATTGGTGTAATCGATAACCGAATCGATAAGCCCCAAAAATCGATAAATCGAAATCAGAAAAATCGAAACCTTATTGAAACGATAACGATAAGCATATGTACAAATCGATAATCGATAAGTAATTATCGATAAGGGTCAAAATCGTATCGATAAATCGAATGCACACCCCTAGTTTATTTTTTTCACTTCACAACCACTTAATGGGTCGGAATAGGTCTGTATGATTAAGATCTATAACAGAGATTTAATTTCATTAAGATGCTATCATATATTCATTATTAACTGCCGCCACCGCCTACCATTATCAACTACCACCATGCCATCACCACCACGACCCCACCACCACCACCACCACCCCACCATCATCCTCAATCATAGCCGCCGCTATTATCGACCATTTCCACTATCCCCACCACTTCGATCACCATATATCATTCTCATCCACAATCAACACTCATCCACCTCAACTACCATAATTGACCACCCCATCACCATCAACAACCACAACCGGCACTGCCTATCATTATAACCTACCACCACCCACCCACTACCTTTCTCAGTCGCAACTACTACCACCACCCACAATTATTAACTATCACCACCCGCCACCACCATCCTCAATCATAATCGTCACCACTACCAATCACTACTAGTTACTACCATGAACCACCATCATCAACCAAAACTACCACCAACCACCGCCTCTAGTCGGCATTCACCCGTGAGCCATCACCAACAACAACTATCATATTTTAAAAAAAACTAAATATTTTATTGATAGAACATTACATTAGTTAGTATTTCATTTGAATTTATGTTTATTAATTTTCAAATAAAGATAAATTTTATACATTCAGATGTTAAAAATCAAACAGTCTTAATTATTTCTATTCAGATCTTGATACACATCTTAATATATTCAGATGTGTACTCAGATTCAAATGTCTTAATCTTAATACATATCTTGATATTCAGATGTGTATCCAGATTCAGACGTCTTAATCTTAAAAAAAAACAAATGAGGCCTAAGTCAACATTAATGAAAAATACTTTCGTCCATACAAATAATGAAGTTGCATCTTATTTTTTGCAGTGGATTTCCACATTTACCTATAAATATTTTTAAAAATAAAACTAACTTATATAAAATTACGTAAAGTGTAGTAAAAATCATAATTTTGTATTGTGTTAAACATTAAAAAAATCTTTTAAAGCTCTTTGCCAAAATGAAAAAACTGTGCGACTCTTTAAGTACTAACGTATTAAAATCTGGATAGAGATAATATTACCCAATTGTATCAAACAAAATGGAAGAAACCCTATCATAAATATGCTTAATTAATTTATGTAGATAAGGTCGTATATTAAAGTGGAGAATTTGAGAAAAATATTGGAAAACATTACATCATGGATAACTTAAACAATAACAGGCAAGCATGATTCATTGCGAAATAAAGAACACTTGGATTTAAATCAATTTTCTTTCAAAGTTGTTACTTAATTAGTTTTAGCCACGTAAAAGTTTTTAACTTTTAATAAGAAGGAAGAAATAGACACGTATAGTTTCAACCTTAAAATCATAAGAATATATTATTCCAAGTGTGATATATCAACATTGCAAGTTGGACAAGGACATCCACTGAATTGCCAACACAAACGATTTAACCAACGACTCGTCAATTTATGTATACTTTTGTTCGTATATTGCGACAGAAAGTGTTGCTCTCCTTAGAGAAGAGAATAAGGCCACAATATAGGGTTCACTACAAGAGTATTGACTTTTAACGATCAAATTCTAACGAAGGGATATAAATCCGGTCGTTAAAAGTGTATCTATAACGGCCAAACTTTTTTCTAGTCGTTGAAGTCTATTTTTTGTTTAATATTTACGAAGAGATGATTTTCGGTCCTTAAAAATAAAATAATCCAGACATTAAAATAGATTATTAGCAATAAGCCAAATAGATTAAACTATATACTATTACACCTCCGATTAAATCTCCAGGTATAGTTGAATAAGTTTAGAAATATTAATTTATTCTTAAATTACACTTGTTTTCATGAATGGAGAGAAAGCGCAGTAATATTTTGCACCGGCAAATTTAAAATTCTAAATACACTTATGTGTACCTATGGGTGTCAAATGGGCACCTTTGAAGTTTATTTTAATGAGCATAAAACTGTTGGGCTGATTTTGAGCGGATCAAAATGGGTTGAGTCAATAAATGGACGGGTCAATAACCCGCCCAAAAGTAACTTGGTCTGAGAAGGATTGGGTCAAGTTGGGCTAAATTTGGGGTGTAGCCCAACCCGCCCACCTCTTACCAAACTTTAATTAATACGTATTATTTTCTTTTGAATACAGTGATAGAGTACAAAATAGACTTTGTTTATTTTTTAATTATCAAATAAAACTTTTTTCTTTTGTTATGGTCACATATATCATATCAAACAAAAAGAAATTATTTTTATGTTATTTTAGCAAAATTACTCATGGATCAATTTGGGCTAAAAATCAGCCCCAACTTTAAATGGGTTGAAATGGGTCGGGTCAAGATGGGTTGAGTTCAACAAATCGGCGAGTCAAAAATCAGCCCAGCCTTGGGCGGGTTGGGTGGGTCAAATGGGTTTGGGCTCAAATTACCACCCCTATGTGTACCATTCTAATTTTTTAAAGGGAAAATTACGCGACACATCAAATACTTACACTGCATTTATCATTTGTAGCTATACTTTTAGCAAATTTACCATTCATAGCTATATTTGAATTTTATAAAAAAATCCATGAAATAAAAGATTAATTGTTTTGAACTGAAACAAGAGAGCAACAAGCTCTCATAGCTCAGCTGGTTAGAGCACTTGCTTAGCTAGCGAAGTTCTTAAGTTTGAATC
This sequence comes from Nicotiana attenuata, assembly GCF_001879085.1. Taxonomy (NCBI): domain Eukaryota; kingdom Viridiplantae; phylum Streptophyta; class Magnoliopsida; order Solanales; family Solanaceae; genus Nicotiana; species Nicotiana attenuata. The sequence goes on from NC_031998.1 coordinate 21,542,547, forward strand.
TCAACAAGAACAATTTATTTTTATGTATTTCGCCTTAGTTGTATTCGTTGCGCGAACAAATACAGTCGATACAGGTTGTGTCCTTTGTATATACCCCTGTATACAATTGATAGAAGTTGTATCCTTTGTATAGACCCTTGTATTTCGCCTTGGTTACAGTTGATACATATTGTATTCATTACACGACTGAATACAACTGCGCGGACGAATACAATTAATACAGATTGTATTCATTGCGCGAAAGCATACAGTTGACCCATGATGTATTTGTTGCGCGTTTGAATACAAGTTAATAACAATTAAACGGTAGCTACGAATGGTAATTAGGCAAATTATAGTTATTAGGCTCTAAAATATAGTGGTTTATAAAAAGCCTCTTTCTAAATGAGGTTTATATTTGTTCAATTAACTTTATATACATAATGTAATTATAATACATCTAGTAACAATATTGATATGAAGAAGAAGAACTCACGTAAGTAAACATTGTAGCGGCCGATCGGCATATTATTCACTTATTTTTTAATCATATTTAATGAGGAATCTAATATGCAAAAAGCAAAAGAGGGAGAATCCTTTTAAGAATACAAGAGAGCGAGAATCAAGCTTAGGAGGCTACTAGTAAAGCCCGAGGGGAAGCTCTCAATGGCTTGTACCAAAAGCTAAGAACAAGAAAAGGGAGAAAGAAATATTTAAATTATTGCGTACGCACCCAAGTGGGCTTGGACGAGGAGGTCAAAAGGCGTTTTTGGGAGGATTTTGATGAGGTTGTGCGTGGTATTCCATACACTGAGAAGCTTTTTATAGGAGGGGGATTTCAATGGCCACATTGGGGCGACGTCCAGGGGCTACAATGATGTGCATGGCAGTTTCGATTTGGAGTTAGAAACGAAGGTGGTACGTCCATGCTGGATTTTTCTAAGGCTATTGATTTGGTGATAGCTAACTCTAGTTTCCCAAAGAAGGAGGAGCACTTGGTCACCTTTCAGAGTTCGGTGGCCAGGACCCAGATTGACTATCTACTCTTCAGGAAGTCTGATAAAGGTCTGTGCGCGACTGTAAGGCCATCCCGAGTGACAACCTCACGACTCAGCATAGGTTTGTAGTCATGTACTTGGAGATCATGAGAAAGCGGAGAAAGAGGGTTGTGTTTGGTCTACATAGGATCAAGTGGGAAGCTTTGACAAAAGACAGAGCACATGAGTTGGGAGATAAGTTACTGGCTATGGGATCATGGAGGAGTAGTGGGGACGCGAGTAGTATATAGACCGTGACTGCAAATTGCATTAGGGAGGCTGCTAGAGAAGTATTGGGGGTCTCGAAGGGCTCATCTGGTGGCCGTAAAGGGGATTAGTGGTGGAGTACTGAGGTTCAAGGTAAAGTGGTGGCCAAGAAAGTGGCATATCTGAAGTTTCTAGAGAGCGTGGACGAGGAGGCGAAGAGGACGTATAGGGAGCGGTATAAGATGGCTAAGAAGGAAGCGAGAATGCTGCGTTTAAATGCTTGTATGAAGAACTCGGAGGTAGAAGAGGGGATAAGAAGTTGTACTTGTTGGCCAGGGTTCGAGAAAGGTAGGCCCTTGACCTGGACCAAGTGAAATGCATCAAGGACGAGGACGACAGAGTTTGTTGGATGAGGCACTTATTCGACATAGATGGCAGGCTTACTTCCATAAACTCTTGAATGAAGAGGGGGATAGGAACATTGAGCTAGGCGACTTAGAACACTCTGAGTGTTGTCGAGACTTTGGGTATTGTAGGCGTATAAGAGTCGAGGAGGTTGAGGGGGCTATACGTAAGATGAGCAGGGGGAGAGCGACCGGCCCTGACGAGATCCCGGTGGAATTTTAGAAGAGTATGGGTAGAGTGGGCTTGGAGTAGCTCACTAGGTTATTTAATGTCATTTTTAGGACGAAGAAGATGCCCAGAGAATAGATGGAGTACGGTGGTCCCGCTGTATAAGAATAAGGGTGATATCCAAAGTTGCAACAACTACCAAGGCATCAAGTTACTAAGTCATACTATGAAAGTCTGGGAGAGGGTAGCTGAGGTTGAGGAGGATTGTGGATATTTTTGAAAATCGATTTGGATTTATTCTAGGACGTTCGACTACGGAAGCTATTCATCTTGTTAGGAGGTTGATGGAGCAGTATAGGGATAGGAAGAGGGATTTACATATGGTGTTCATCGACTTAGAGAAGGCTTATATAAAGTACCAAGGGAGGTTCTGTGGAGATGTTTGAAGACTGTAAGAGGGGACTCGCAACACTTCCCGATTATGATGGGGTTGCATCAGGGATCAGCCCTCAGTCCATTTCTATTTTCTTTGGTGATCGACGCACTGATGCGACACATACAAGGATAGGTGTTGTGATGCATGTTATTTGCATATGATATTATTATGATTGACGAGACGCGAGGCAGTGTTAGTAAGAGGTTAGAGATTTGGAGACAGACCCTGGAGTCTAAAGGTTTCAATTTGAGCAAGACCAAGATAGAATACTTGGAGTGCAAGTTCAGTGGGACGACTCAAGTTGTGGACGTAGAAGTGAGGCTTGACTCTCAATTCATCCCTAGGAGAGAGAGTTTTAAATACCGTGGATCAGTTATACAAGGGAATGGAGAGATCGACGAGGATGTTATGCATCGTATTGAGGCGAGATGGATGAAATGAAAGCTCGTGTCAGGTGTTTTGTGTGATAAGAATGTGCCACCTAAACTTAAAGGTAAGTTTTATAGAGCGGTGGTCAGACCAACTATGTTATATGGGGTGGAGTATTGGCCAGTCAAGAACTCCCATGTCGAAAAGATGAAGTTGGCTGAAATGAGGATGTTGAGATGGATGTGTGGACATACCAGGCTAGATAGAATTAGAAATGAAGTTATTCGGGACAACGTGAACGTGTCCCCTGTGGAGGACAAGATGCGGGAGGTGAGACTTAGATGGTTCGGGCATGTGAATATGAGAGGCACAGATACACGAGTGAAGAGGTGTGAGAGGTTGGCCTGGAGGGCCTAAGGAAAGGAAGAGATAGGCCGAAGAAGTATTGAGGAGGGATGATTAGACAAGATATGGCGCTGCTCTAACTCACTGAGGACATGACCATGGATAAGAAGGTGAGGAGGTTGATGTCACGACTCAAAATCCAACTAGTCGTGATGGCACCTAACCCAACCGGCTAGGTAAGCCAATTAACAATAAACCACAATATAATAATAATGGTAAGAGTCAAAAATGAAATAACTGAATTTTATACAACTCCCCAAGGACTGGTAGTACAAATCATGAGCTTCTAAGACTTAGAGTTTACAAATACAACAACAACAACCCAGTAAAATCCCACTCAGTGGGGTCTGGGGAGGGTAAAGTGTACGCAGAACTTACCCCTACCCCGGAGGGGGTAGAGAGGCTGTTTCCGGGAGACCTTCGGCTCTGAGACAATAGATCTATGACAACAAAACCCAAAAAAACAATACAGCAATGTGAGAGACATCAAATACATGGAAAAGCAGTACCACAAATATTATACAAAAGTTGAAACACAACATAAATCGACTGGTCGACTACCCCTTAACCTACAACCCTTAACTTACAACCCTAATGCTCGACTACCCCTTAACCTACAACCCTAATGCTCGACCTCCACACCTTCCTATCTAGAGCCATGTCCTCGGAAATCTGGAGTCGCGCCATGTCCTGTCTGATCACCTCGACCCAATACTTCTTAGGCCGCCCTCTACCTCTTCTCGTACCTGTCAAAGCCAACCGCTCACACCTCCTAACCGGGGAATCTAGGCTTCTTCTCTGCACGTGTCCGAACCATCTAAGTCGCGCTTCCCGCATCTTGTCGTCTACCGGAGCCACGCGCACCCTCTCCCGAATATCTTCATTCCTAATTTTATCCAGCCTAGTGTGCCCACACATCCACCTCAACATCTTCATTTCTGCAACTTTCATCTTTTGGATATGCGACTTCTTGACTGGCCAACACTCAGCCCCATACAACATGACCGGTCTAACCATCGCTCTATAGAACTTACCTTTGAGTTTCGGTGGCACATTCTTGTCTCACAAGACTCCAGACGCTAACCTCCATTTCATCCACCCCACCCCAATACGGTGCGTAACATCCCCGTCTATCTCCCCATCTCCCTGGATTATTGACCCTAAATACTTAAAACTTTCTCTCTTGAGGATGACCTGTGAGTCAAGCCTGACTTCCACATCCGCTTCTCCCGTCACTTTGCTGAACTTACATTCCACATATTCCATCTTAGTCCTACTCAACTTGAAACCTTTAGATTCCAGGGCCTGCCTACATACTTCCAGTCTCCCATTAACTCCGCCTCGCGTCTCATCAATTAAAACTATATCATCAGCGAACAACATACACCATGGCACCTCTCCTTAGATATGGTGTGTCAGTGCATCCATCACCAGGGCAAATAAGAACGGGCCGAGCGCAGATCCTTGGTGTATCCCCATAACCACCGGAAAAGGCTCTGAGTCACCTCCCACAGTCCTAACCCGAGTCATAGATCCATCATACATATCCTTTATCGCCCTAATGTAAGCTACCGGCACACCTTTCACCTCTAGACATCTCCAAAAGACGTCCCTGGGGACCTTGTCATACGCCTTCTCTAGGTCAATAAACACCATATGCAAATCCCTCTTCTTACCCCTGTATTGTTCCACCAACCTCCTGATAAGGTGGATAGCTTTCGTAGTAGAACGACCCGGCATGAACCCGAACTGGTTTTCCGATGTAGACACCTCCCTCCTTATCCTCCCTTCCACCACCCTCTCCCAAACTTTCATGGTATGGCTTAGTAGCTTGATACCCCTATAGTTGTTACAATTCTGTATATCACCTTTGTTCTTGTAGACCGGAACCATTGTACTCTGCCGCCACTCATCAGGCATCCTCTTCGTCCTGAAGATAACGTTAAACAACCTAGTCAGCCACTCCAAGCCTGCTCTACCCGCATATCTCCAAAACTCTACTGGAATCTCGTCTGGTCCGGTCGCTTTGCCGCGACTCATCTTACCCATCGCACCCACGACCTCCTCAACCTTAATGCGCCTACAATACCTAAAGAGTTTACAAATCTTATATGAAATAAATATATCATCTGTTCAAACGTACATAAACAGATTTATAAATCTAAAGCTACCAGGAACAAGAGACATCTATAACCAGAACGCAGGTACATCTTCAATGCCAGCTCCCGCCATACACAGTAACATCAGCTCTAAAATCTGCACGCAAGGTGTAGAAGTGTAGTATGAATACAATCGACCCCATGTACATAACAAGCAACAATTCAAGTATACTTAAACATGGGAAATGACTCAAATGAGGGAAACGTCCCGCAAGCTCAACAAGTACCATCACAACACACTGTTATGAACCCATCACACATAGTAGAACCGAAACATACGAATCTAACTCAAAAGGTCATATCTGCACATAACTCCGTTGCAACGCATAACCCCATCCAAACATCGGTCCTATAAAATTCCTTAAACCATAATGCTCAAAATCAACAACCACACGTAATTCGACATCAAGTAGACGAAATGCATGACCATAACCATGAAGAAGCGAATAACACAATATACCACAGCCCGAAAAAACCATAACCGAGGCTCAATCAACCCTTCAACCCCCCAATAACCATCTTGCTCGAATTCTGCTACAAGGCCCAAACAGACCCGCATAGGTGCGCATATAACCAACAAATCACAACCCTTCGTAGCATAGCAGAGTAACACATAGAACATATCAGAACATGAACAAGCTCAACTCTAATCGAATGACACTCCTTTCAGCAATAACGGTGCTGAGTCAACAATTCCTACCGGGTGTAGAATACACATCCTCATTGGGCCTACCAATGGACCCCCAAATCAACTCCGGCCATCCCCAAATGGATAAATGGCCCTCCGAAAGTCCATAATGACCTAACCATAGCATGTACTACCATCTAGCTAACTTTGGCCACATCTTCACAGTCTGCAACCCTGAAACAATCTGCTTCTGAGAACTCCCAGTCCCCAAATCCATTGAATACATGAATCACCATTGCCGATCCTAATTCCCCTACTCGAATGACTGACATATCTCTCATATATAATCATCCCCACGAGAAATACTTCTATAAATCTTCCATGCCACATAGAAAAATCTGAACATCAGTAGTCGATCAACCAGGCAAGTACCGCAATATCGATGAAGCATCCATAAGTCAAAATACAGTGCGCCCCTTCGAAGTACGCAATATTTTAAGGGGATACCAAATAGTGCCAGCATTTTTTAGAATATCTCAAATTGTTTATACCGTCTAGAGCTCATGACCTCCCTTTTGAGACTGAACTGTATACTTGCACATGCAAATCTCAATCTCACACGACGTACCGCCTCTATAAGGCCATCATATGAAAATATTAGACCTCATTACCAACTCTGAATCACAAGAAGAATACATACTCAAATATCTAGAAACCTTCCACTTGATCCCATCTAGGAGAAAATTGCAATACACCACAAACTCCCTATGTTATAAAAAATATCCATCCAAGTCACGGTAGAAATCATCGAACTCTACAAAACCCATTTGCATATAACTAAGCCATCAGAACTGAATTCATCTAACTCAACCAAGTCACACAGGTTTCCAAACCCAAGAGTATTACCACAAAACACCTGTAAAGCCTCATCACATCATAAGAACCAAAAGAACCAAGCAGACCATTACCATACTGATCCAACCTGCTACCAAGCTGCATATTTCCTCCGAGTTTCTTCTGAATTGCCTTCAAGTTAACACTTCTCTTTGCTAGCACACTACGACCCTTAACTCAACGCTCACTACGAGAGATCCTAGCATAAAACCACATCGCCCTATGGCCCATAAACTGTTATATTCCCATTTAAACACTCAAAATACCGCACCCGAGATACCCCTTATGAAGAGGCCTTATGTGAATCTAAAATTGTTTCATTTACCTTCCTAATACTGAAATGTAGAATTTATAATAATATCGAAATATCGCGAGTCTTAACACCCCAATGCAAATCCCAAATTCTAGCCATATACAAATCCGAAAAATTCTCAATTGCCACATATAAATCTTGAATCCATTAGAACCCTCGAGAGTCATCCACTCTACTCAAATCTCAATTGCACCACCCAAGCGGGCCAAACGACCTGTGCCCCATTAGCACAACAACACCTAAAGAAGTAACCCCGCCTTAATGCAACCGAGTAAATTCCTACTCCATGCGTACTACATCCATCACGTATAGAAACTCAAATCATTCCATGATTCAAATATACCCATAAAGTGTAATATAACCCGTATCCAAAAATTCCCCTACTCGAGTTATCCTCGATCTCAACCTCTGCAAGTCATAACTGATTCACAAGTATGCCTCAAACTGAAACATGCAATAAAATCGTCGGTAGAAAACTCCCCTACTTGGCCTAAAATCATAGAACAAAACATTCGCCAACTCACAATACCCATACTCTATTATTGTCATAATGCCGCATTGAAATTCAACTAAATCCTTCATAAGGTCATGTAACACAAACCATATAATACCTCAAATCATCTGCTAAGCTTGGATTCATCCTCGTGACGGTCAGGTCACCTTTCTTAACCAATCCAAACTCAAATCGCAACACCTGTAACCCACTGGTAGAAAAGAATCCCTTTACATAACTTCATAAGGATCACACATCTGTAGATTACCCCGAAAGTGATGACTCACCTGCTTAGCCTCAAACTGACATCTCTCTATACCCTTTCACAGCCACAACTACTACGCAATCACTTAATCTTTCCGAGTCTGAACTCATCAACAAGACATGAAAATCTACTTCGTTCAACAAGTGAAATAACATGAAAGATCTCTCAAAAACCTTCATAACTCAAGACTGTATGACACATCCACAGAAATCGAGCATCCAATAGGCCTTTTCACATCTCAAGTAAAATCTTCCCGCCGCGTTCAAAATGTCTGAACACATCCCGCAGTCACATCCTACTCATCACATAGCCATCCAACCACTCACCAAGCCATCGGTCCCACTCATAAGGACACCACTGGAAATAGAAGTCCAAAAGCACATGCTAACACCACTGAAACTACCGAGCCTAAGCTGCGGTCCAAACCGGGCTTCAAGTCCTCCAGACTGGCCCATCACCAAAACACAAAAAACACATCTTGTACCTCATCCATAGAATCACAAGTTGTCAAGGCACAGCTGATACCGAGCACTCACATACGCATACGAGTGAGTGGAAGGAAATTCAAAGAGATGTGCTTCAAGCTGAATCAATGTCGCACAATAAGGAAAGAAAGATAGGAAGTTTATCCTACATGCTCTGTAGCCTCTGGAAGATAAGTATGGACATCATCATACCAATCTGCAAGACTCGACTAGACACTTGCTCATGAATCGTAGAACCTATGAACCCAGAGCTCTGGTACCAACATGTCACGATCCAAAATCCAACTAGTCGTGATGGCACCTAACCCAATATGCTAGGTAAGCTAAATTACAATAAACCACAATATAATGATAATGGTGAGAGTCAAAAATGAAATAACTGAATTTTATACAACTCCCCAAGGACTGGTAGTACAAATCATGAGCTTTTAGGACTTAGAGTTTACAAAGATGATATGAAATAAATATATCATCTGTTCAAAATGTACATAAACGGATTTATAAATCTAAAGCTACCAAGAACAAGAGGCAGCTATAACCAGAACGCAGGTACATCTTCAATGTCAGCTCCCGCCATACATAGCAACATCAGCGCCAAAATTTGAACGCAAGGCGCAGAAGTGTAGTATGAATACAATATGTACTTAATAAGTAACAAACAGAATAAGCATATAGCCTAAACATGATTTCTAACATGATTCACAACTCAATTACTCTAACACGTAGAAATTTCATGGATAGAAACAAGATTAGGTAACTACATAGTATCACAGAATCAAACAAGTCATAATTCACACGGTGCACGCCCACACGCCCATCACCTAGCATGTGTGTCACCTAAATACCAAACACATAGCACGTATGTTTAGGGATTCATACCCTCAGCACCAAGTTTAGAAGTGTTACTTACCTTGAACAAGCTGAATCCAATATCGAGCAAGCCAAACAATACTCCAGAAATGCTATCCCGAGCATACCGACCTCTGAACGGCTCGAAAATATCCAAAAGCAACTCAAGAACATCAAATAATGCCAGAGGAAACAAACCCAATTGATAAAGGTGGAATCTTTAATCAAAAGCCCAAAGTCAACCCAAAAGTCAAACTCGGGCTCGCACCTCAAAATCCGACGAAACTCATAAAATCCGACAACTCATTCAATTACTAATCAAACCATGCTAGTTTCACTCAAATTCGATTCCAAATCGATGTTCAAAACTCAAAAATTCACTTTACAAAATTTTAGACAAAACCCCCCAAATTTCACTTTAAAATCATCAATCAAATGCCAAAAATGAAGATGGATTCATGAAATATAACCAAAACCAAGTATAGAACACTTACCCTAATCCATATGGTGAAAATTGCCTCCAAAATCGCCCAAATTCGAGCTCCGTAACTCAAAATATGACCAAATGAACAAACCTTCGATATTATATGCTTCTGTCCAGTTGTTTTGCCTCGTTTCTTGTGTCAAACAATCCCAAAACTCGCTTTTGATGCCTTCAATGGATTTCCCATGAAATTCCAGTCAAGTTAGACTTTTGAATCACTCCATTTGACCTTATAATGAAGGAGATATGTTGGTTTCAATATTTAAATAGTGCAGATTTTTAAATACGAATTCAATGGCAATTTCATGATTAATTAATAGAGAAAATACATAAAGTACCCATTAAACTTGTCCGGAAAAATTATTTACACACCTAAACTTTACGGACGACCTTTTACCCCCTCATTCTTGATCGAAGTGTATTAATAATCTCCCTAAAATTAAAGAACAACTTTTGTACTAGAAAGTGTAACACATGCCCCTGCCACGTCAGAACCACATGCCATCTAACAAAAAATTCATTTTTTTTTCTTTTGAAAATTTTCCAATTTATCTTCCATCACCTTCCTCCGTTTTCTATAGTACCCACCAACACCCATATTCCGCCATGAAACATCAAAGCTCAAACTGCCCATGAAAACTTTATTTCTAGACTTTCTTTTTCTCTAATATAATTTATTACATAAAGATATTAAAATTATTAAACTTGAACGTCAAATTAGTTACCCAACTGCCCCGTCATTCCACATATCCTCTGACATTCATCCATGGTCAAATCTCAAATCAAGACCCACTTGATTTTTTCTTTCTATATCTTAAATTTTAATCTTTGTAAATGGTTTTATGTGAGACTATTTCATCGGAATTTTATTTGCTGACAGTCTTTTAGCGAAATTTTTTTCCGCTATACCCAATTGCTTTACTTTTTTTCCCTTTTCCTTCCTGTTTTCTCTCTTCCTCTTTTTTCTATCAAAGCCTTCTAATTAACTTAGCATCAAAGATGCTGCCAAATATAGTGGTTGCATTAACAATAGAATTTTGTAGCTTTCACCATTTAAAAATCGTACCAGTTTTTTATTGCTACTCTAGCTTCTTTTCATCTACTCAAATACTACTGAAAAGGGAGTTCCAAATAGATCCAGAACAACAAAAGGTCTGTTTGGAAAAAAATGATAGAGGTGATTTTTGTTGTTGCCTTGTTGGTTCATAAAGTCAGGCCATTTTAATTGCAGTGAAGAAGAAAATGAAGAAAGTGAAAGAGCAGAGAAGAAAAAAGAACAAAAAATAAAACGAAAAGAGTAAGAAAAACTTGCAGGGAAGAAGAAAATGAAGAAAGTGAAAGAGCAGAGAAGAAAAAAGAACAAAAAATAAAACGAAAAGAGTAAGAAAAACTTAAATTTAATTAAAAATGATATTTCTGAAAGTTAATTCATTTTAACTTTTTTTTTTTGCTAGTCACGCTCTTTCAAGAATGTGTAAACACTCTCTCTTCCAACCCACCTCTAAGGGGGATAATTAATACACTTCGATCAAGAATGAGGGGGTAAAAGGTCGCCCGTAAAGTTTAGGTGTGTAAATGATTTTTCCGGACAAGTTTAATGGGTACTCTATGTATTTTCTCTAATTAATATGAAAAATCTGACAACCCAATTCTTAGTAAAATGATCATAAATTCCTCCTACGATGTTGAAACTTGATAATTTCAGTTGATATGGTTCCAAGATGCGGATATAATCTTTAGTCAAAACACTAAACAAAGGACGTTTGCTCAATATGGTAACCTTTATGCTCAAATCGACGTCGAAACCGAAAGCGATTACCATACAACCCAAACTTATCCAAAACTCATCAGAATTTAACCAAACTTTGTGCACATGTCCAAAATCATCATACAAACCTATTGAAATAATTAAAACCTGATTCCGAGTCCGTTTACCAAAAAGTTGTCACGACCCAAACCGATAGGCCGAGACGGACACCCGGTACCTTACTCAACCGAGTACCTACGTAACGTATCTTTCGTATCATACTATCATAGGTAAATGATCCAAAGAGGTTGTCGTAAGATAAGTAGAACAAAACATGGGTAAATACTCAACATTGGACAACCCAACATGTAATCCAAACTTATACATACGACGTACGGGTCTATAAGGCCGGCATGATCCTTTATATATTCAAAATATAGGCCGACAAGGCCATACAAGTATCCGTATACATGAAATTTGTCTACAAGACTCTAAGGATACGTATTATCATAAAGGTGGGGACATGGCCCCGCCATACCAATCAATACTCGTACTAATCATATAGACCAAATAGGCAACTCCGGAGCAAATGGAGCGCACCAACACCTTTCGGTGAGCTGATACCTTACTTGGACGGCTCATAACCTGTCTATCGGGACCTGCGGGAATGAAACGCAGTGTCCCCAGGCAAAAGGGACGTCAGTACAAATAAAGTACCTGAATATGTAAGGAATAAAAATCAGTCCATAATAGACATGAGAGAAACATGGAGTAAAAGACCTGACATGTAAGTCTGGATAACTCTGCAAATCATGAAATACTTTTAGTGTCATGCATATGCGTATGAATGTCATGTCGTGCATAGGTACATGTGTTCATAACATCATCAAGCCTCTGAGGGCATCCCATCATATCATCTCGGCCACTATCGGCAAAATTATCAACGTATACCAGCTGATCAGGTGGTGGTGCGTATATGACTCCATATCCTTTCCCATATCCTATATACATATATATACATATATATAGGCGTATATAATGTCATCTGATCATGGGTCAATGTGCATGTATAAATTCATGAAATGCATATGAAATACGTTAATAAAATCTCTCGGTACGTCATAAGACCATTATGCCTCTGATTAATATCATGAAATAAACTTTACCACTTACGTATTTTTGAGACTCATGAACAAATGATAGAATAATAGGATCTCTAGTATTTCTATGAATAGAGTTATTTATAGAAATTGTGCATTTGCTTATTTTGTTTGTATCGTATGTGTCGCGCCCCCTTTTTCTCGGGAAATCGGGTTTCGACATTTTCTGGGACAACTCCTTTTCTTTTGGGATTGGGTAAGGGATTTGAAGAGTCGCCACCTAACGGATTAAGGTGTATTAGGGCACCTAAAGCAATTAACTCATATAACCAGTTTACATCACTAGAGATCGGGTAAGGGCTCGAAATTACCTTGAGGGGAAGGTGTTAGGCACCTCTCGAGGTCCACAACGGTGGGTCCCGGCCGAACATAAATTAAATGAATTAGTTTTATGGGAAAATAAAACAAAATAGATATTACTTTAAAACAGGAATTAAAGGGGTCCTAGGTTTTTTAGCCTATAGGACCATTTCCATGCAATACTTGGTAACTTTTCCCAAGTTGGGGATCTACACATAGCATTAGCGCACGGGTCATCATTTTCTTTACTACCCAATTACTATCTTTCAGTTGTTACCTAAGCGTTCTAGTAGCTTCTAACTCGTGCCTTATGCATGCACTACCCGTACCTTTCCTATGGTCCTGGAGGTATTTAGGACCTCTGGGTGGTTCTAGATTGACCTATGTTGCTTAAATGATAAAAAGCTAGGCGACAAATAAAATTCAAATAGGACTATCATGTAAGGAGCAGATAAGGGCTCATGTTAACCTCCACAAATAGATAATAAATGCACGCAATTAAACTGATAACTTTATTGAGTTAGGATCCTATAGGCAGGATATCTAGATGAGCAGAAAAAGAATATACGAAAGCAGCTTATTAAAACGAGCATTGGGACCTACGGGCTTGCCTACTGATTTGATTAAGTTCTGAATCTGGGCATGTTTCAAGCAGCGCGAGATCACAGTTTTTGGCCCAGGATTCATAATAAACCTACAGGTTTGCCTACTGATAACCAGAACAGAATCCTATAGGCATGATGTCTAAAGGTTGATTAAAGACCTATAACATGATTTCTAAGCGAATTACTGATGAAAACATATTTTATCTCTTTAGATCCTATAGGCATGCTTTCTAGTTTGCAGAATTAAATAACTCCTAAAGACATGATTTCTAGGTGTCTACACTGATCTGTTTATTTCCTATAGGCATGGTATCTAAGTTGAAACTGATTTTTACCTTCTATAGGCATGATATCTATCAATTACATGTGGGCAGAATTTCAAGCGCAATGCCAGGAAAGGTTATTATTCAAACAGATAGAATCATATAGACACGGTCACTAATGCATGTAAGTTTGAAATGTACATGGATCCTATGGACAGGATTTCTAATGCAAAGGGGCCTATAGACAGGATTTCTAGCATGCGAGTGAAATACAGCATAAAGCAATCAGAAAATCCTATAGGCATGATCTCTAAACAAGTAGTAACATTCACACAATCAACAAACCTACAGGCAGGATTTCTACCCGAGTTTCAAACAAGATATAGAGAAACCCCCCCCCCCCCTCCAGCTTTTACTAATAAACCCCAGATTCATTTATTACAAAGATTATTACAGCCCAGAACAAATAAATTACATAACAATGTCTATTACACTATAGGGAGCCTTAGCAGGCCCAATTTAAACCTGGGAGCCAGGCCTTCAAATACAACAGCTCTGAAACACTAGCAGCGATCTACAATACCTTAAACCGGGCTTCCAGTGTGTCAAAGTTCCCAAAGAGCCTCAGGGACCCCGGGCAATGCTAAAACTAGAACCACACATTCAACACAGAACTCATATGAGACTGGAAAACCAGCCCCAATGTGTCAGAGTTCAAAGGAGTCTTAGGGACCCTAGGCAGTGCTCACACTAGGAGTGGTAGGAACCTAGGTAACTAAGAGTTGGAGTTTGAAAACCAGTACATAGGGGACAGTTTTACAGAACAGTTTGATTTTTAGGAGCAGACAGATTCAAATTACAGGACTGCAAACAGAATTTCACTTAAAACAAACAAAATCCCTATTTAGTAAATAGTTCAAACAGATTGGTATTGATTCAGGCATGGATACTGTACTAGCACTTAAGCAATCATAAAAGAGCCAGGATACTTGAACTAATAGACAAAGTTGGCAGCATATTACATGTTTGCAGAACAGGGAACATACAATTGTTTATACAAGTTTCATATTACTAGAGATAATTTAGTTAACTAGGAAAAATCATATGGGCATATAGCAAACAGAAGCATGCTGAAATCTCAAACTAATAAGCACATAGGGTTGAATAAGGTAATAGAGACTAAAGCATGCCAGTAGAGAAAGCAGTAACAAAAAACATGCTGAGGTCGAAATAAACTATAAGACAGAATGAGATAACAGGAATTGAAACATGCCAGTTGAGAAAGGAGTAAACAGGAATCATAGATCACACAGAAACATGCTGAGGTTTGAAGTAAACTAACCACATAAGCACAAGGAACAGAATAGGATAACAGGAGTTAACACATACCAGTTAGGAAGAAAGTAAATAGGAATGTAATGGCAATTTGAATCCAAAGAGTTTAGTCTTGGCTTCTGTGACGACCCAAAGGGTCATCACCTGTATTCCTACTCCATCTGTACTTCTGAGGCCCTGGAAACCTCATTTGGGGTTGCCTCAAGTTGTGTGCGCAGTCCGGGCGCACGGCCGGAAAAGTTTAAATATGAAATTTGTGAGAAAATATTGTTAAATCTTGGTATTTAATTGATTGAGTTTGACTTCGGTCAACGTTTTGGGAAAACGGACCCGGACTCGTGATTCGACGGTCCCGGAGGGTCCGTAGGAAAATATTAGACTTGGGGGTGTGCCCGGAATCAAATTCCGAGGTTCCGAGTCCGAGAAATAAATTATTGTGCGAAATTGTTTCTGAAAATAATTAAAGAATTTGAAAGTGTTATTTGTTTAGAAGACTGTGCTGTTGGGCTCGTATTTTGGTTCCGACGCTCGGCACAAGTCTTAAATATGATTTAAACAATTGCTGTAAAGTTTGGTTAGATTTGGACGTTGTTTGACGTGTTTTGGACTAAAAACTCTAAACTTGATGTCTTGAGGCCTAATTTGATGATTACGATGTTGTTTTGGCGATCGGATCGCACGGATGAGTTCGTAGGATGTTATTGAGTTAGTGTGTATGCTTGGGTTGGAGCCCCGAGGGCTCGGGTGAGTTTTGAGTAGGTCCCGGGGGGGCCTTAGGCTTAAAGTATCAGATGTTGCAGTGTTGCAGGCCCCAGCGCGGCCGCGGTCATTTCCGCGCGGTCCGCGCTGGCCGCGGTGTAGTCCGCGCAGTCCGCGTGGCCAGATTCAGAGGTGTCCTCAGCCTTGGTTTGACCAGCGCGGCCGCGTACCTAGTTCGTGCGGTCCGCGCTGGGAGATTCAGAGAAGGCCCCAGGTGCAAGACGCCAGCGCGGCCGCGCACCAAAATCGTGCGGTCTGCGCTAGGTAGGTTCAGAGAGCTGTTTTTCCCTCCCTTCCTCGGCGCGGCCGCGGGGCATTTTTGCGCGGTCCGCGCCAGTCCTTCAGCAAAGTATATAAATCTGAGATTTTCTGTCATTTTGCACTTTTTCAAAACCCAAAACATAAGAGGCGATTTTCCAAACGATTCTTCTCCTTCAAAGCAATTGGTAAGTGATTTCTAACTTATTTTATTTGCTTCTTAACATCTTTAAACATAATTTCAACTTCAAAACAAAGATTTTAATGGGGGAATTTGGGAATTTAGGATAGAACTAGGGTTTTCAAAATTTTGGGGTTTTGGACCTCAATTTGAGGTCCGATTCCAAAATAACTTATATATCTGTGTTCATGGGGGAATGGGTAGTCGGGTTTTGGTTTGAACCTCGGGTTTTGACCACGTGGGCCCGGGGGCGTTTTGGGAATTTTTTGGCAACACTTTGGAAAATTCAATATTATGCCTTCAAATTGGTTTAACTAGCATTTGTTGATACATTTGAGTAATTTGTGACTAGGTTCGAACGGTCTTGAGGTGAATTCGAAGGGTAAAGCTATACTAGAGGCTTGAGTTGAGTTTGGAGCTTTCGAGGTAAGTGTTTGGTTTAAACCTAGCTTGAGGGAATAGGAGTCGAGTCTTGTTTGCTAATTGCTAAATGATCGAGTACGGTGTATAGGCATGGTGACGAGTTCCTATACATTGGGGTCTAGTATGACCGTGAGTCCTTATATGTGAGTTGTTTGGATATTGTTATGCCTTCCATGTCATTGATGGCTTCTATACGTGGTAATCATATTAGGAATGATATTGTGATTGTAGAACTTCGTGGAGCATTGGCTCGGTCTGAAATACAAATGGTGAGAGCATGTGAAATGAGAAATGCCTTAGAGCTTGACACGAGTGCTAAGGAGAGTTAGGATATAAAAATGAGAGAAAAAGAGAAATAACGATTTACTCTTGCATGGTTGTCATTGGTTGGTTGTGTACCCTTGTTGGGATTTCTTCCAAAATCCCGTTACTCCTTGCCGTTTTATATTGTGACTGTTGCTTGGGCAAGGTTGAGAGTGATAATTGTGGATCGGGTTGCACGCCGCAACAGTGTTATAATTGTGGATCGGGTTGCACGCCGCAACAGTGTTATCTGTGGATCGGGTTGCACGCCGCAATAGTGTATAATTGTGGATCGGGTTGCACGCCGCAACAGTGATAATTGTGGATTGGGTTGCACGCCGCAACAGTGATAATTGTGGATGCGCGGTTGCGCGCCGCAACAGTTATTGATGCAATGTGTTTAGTGTCGGTATTAGTTTTCTTGTTTCACTTTAATTGTAAGTTGTACCTAGATTGATTACTTCGGTTTTACTGTTACGTTGTTATTCCCCACAGCAATGTTTTCCCTCCCATGTTTCTAGTTGTTTGGTATTCTTGTTTCCCGTTGTATTTATAACCGCACAGGTTTAATGGTGGTGTCCAGTCTAGCCTCGTCACTACTTCGCCGGGGTTAGCTTAGGATTACCAGCACATGGGGTCGGTTTGCTGATGCACACTGTGCATTTTTGCACAGGTCCAGTTTTATGAGCAGCAGCATTAGCACGGGGTACCTTCAGTCCAGAGAGAGACCCGAGGTGCTTGCAGGCGTCCGCAGCCCGGCGTCTCCCTTCCATCTTTACTTTTGGCTGCCATCTCATTGTACCGAGATAAACAGATTGTGTTTCTTTCAGACTTTTGTATGTAGAACTCCTTAGATGTTTCGTGACGTATGTGACTCCAGTCCCGGGGTAGAGTATATGTGTGAACTTCTGTATTATTGATCATCTATCTACATTTAAGTCTTCGCTCCTCTGATTTTAAATTCCGTCGCCTTTATTTAATGCCGTTAATTGATAAAAGGAACAGGTGTTTAATGAATTTGTTAATTAAGTTGGCTTGCCTAGCTCGTTAGTAGCACCATCACGACTCCCGAGGGTGGGAAATCCGGGTCGTGACAAGTTGGTATCAGAGCTCTAGGTTACAGTTGGTCAAACAACTCACGAACAAGCTTAGTAGAGTCTGAGGGATCGGTACGGAGACGTCTGTACTTATCCCCCAGAGTCTTGCAAGTTAGAAGGTTCCCCTTTGTTCTTTCTGTCGTGCGGTTTGGGTGTCTCAATGGCTAATTGAACTTCTAACCTGTTTCCTCACAGAATGGGCGAGAACACGCCTTCCTCATCTTCAGACCGCAGTCCGAGCCCCAGGCAGCTCCCGCTAGGGGCAGAGGACGAGGCCGTGCTAGAGGCCGAGGTAGGGGCAGAACTCAGCCCCGAACAGCAGCACCAGCGGCGGAGCCCCAGGTCGGTTTGACGAAGAGGTTCCGACCCCAGCCCCAGCAGCGCCAGTGGGCCCAGCTCAGGTCCCAGAGGGGTTTATAGCCACCCCAGTTCTTCAGGACACTTTGGTCAGATTGGTGGGCTTTGTGGAGAGCGTCACTGGAGCGGGTTTGCTTCCAGTAGCACCAGCCACTTCTCAGGCTGGAGGAGGAGTTCAGACTCCAACTACACGTACTCCGGAGCAGGTAGCTCCCCAGGCTCAGGTTCCAGTGGTTCAGCCAGCTGTGACAGCTCAGCCGGGTATTGTGACTCAGACCGGCGATGGAGCGGCTATGTCCGCAGATGCTTTGTGGAGACTGGATAGGTTCACCAAGCTCTTCACCACCACATTCAGCGGTGCTTCTTCAGAGGACCCCCAGGATTTCTTGTATAGCTGCCATGAGGTTCTTCGGACTATGGGTATTGTGGAGACCAATGGGGTCGACTTCGCCACTTTTCGTCTAGCAGGATCCGCCAAGACTTGGTGGAGGGATTTCTGTTTAGCCAGACCAACGGGGTTGCCAGCATTGACATGGGATCAGTTTGCAGAGTTGTTTTTGGAGAAGTTTCTCCCAGTTACTCAGCGAGAGGCTCTTCGCAGGCAGTTCGAGCGTCTCCAGCAGGGCTCTACGACAGTCACTCAGTATGAGACCCGGTTTATCGACCTAGATCGCCATGCTATTGTTATACTCCCCACTGAGAGGGAGAGGGTGAGGAGATTTATTGATGGTTTGATTCAGCCGATTCGTCTCCAGATGGCTAGGGAGACTGGTAGTGAGATCAGCTTTCAGGAGGCGGCCAATGTGGCCCGCCGAGTTGAGATAGTTCTGGCACAGGGGGGTGGCCATAGAGTGGACAAGAGACCCTGTCACTCAGGTCATTTCAGTGGTGCCTCATCTGGAGGCAGGGATTCTTATGATAGGGGTCAGCCCTCCAGGCCTTTCCAGTCAGCCCTCCAGGTTTCTCAGGGTGTCCCAGGTGATCGTGGTACCGTGGGCATTATCCTGATCAGCAGACCCTCAGTGTACCGTCAGCTCCCATCAGCGCACCACCACTTTAGAGTTTCCGTGGAGGTCATTCAGGTCGCCAGGGCCAGCCACAACGTTCAGAGGGGTGTTATGAGTGCGGTGAGTATGGTCACATCAGGAGAACTTGCCCGAGATTAAGGGGTACTCCGTCGCAGCAGCAGGGTCCCCGTTCTATGATTCAGGCACCGGATGCCCCACAGCCAACTAGAGGTGGAGGTAGAGGCCATAGAGGTGGAGGTAGAGACCGTAGAGGTGGAGCTCAGACCGCCAGGAGCGGAGGTTAGCTAGCAGCAGATCGACCTAGGGATACAGTTCAGGGTAGTGGGGCTCAGCCCCGTTGCTATGCACTCCAAGCTAGGCCCGAGGCAGAGGCCTCAGATGCAGTGATTACAGGTATGGTTCTGGTTTGTGATCGAGATGCTTCAGTACTATTTGATCCAGGATCTACGTATTCATATGTATCGTCTTATTTCGCACCATGCTTGGTCATGCCTAGTGATGCTTTGGGTATTCCGGTATATGTGTCTATACCGGTGGGCGACTCTATCGTGGTCGACCGAGTCCATCGTTCGTGCGTTGTAGTGATTGGGGGTCTTGAGACCCGTGTAGACTTGTTGCTCTTAGATATGGTTGACTTTGATATCATTCTGGGTATGGATTGGTTATCACCCTATCACGCTATCTTGGACTGCCACGCCAAGACCGTGACTTTAGCCCTACCAGGTATGCCTCGCTTAGAGTGGAGGGGGACTCCAGGTCATCCTACCCGTAGTGTCATATCGTACGTGAAGGCTCGACGTATGGTCGAGAAGGGATGACTGGCCTATTTGGCCTATGTCCGTGATTCCAGTGCTGCGGTCCCTCCTATAGATTCTGTGCCTATTGTCCGGGAGTTTCCCGATGTTTTCCCTTCGGACCTGTCGGGTATGCCGCCCGATAGAGATATCGATTTCTGTATTGATTTGGCTCCAGGCACCCAGCCCATTTCTATTCCGCCATATCGTATGGCCCCGCCGGAGCTGAAGGAGTTAAAGGACCAATTGCAGGATCTGTTAGATAAGGGTTTCATTAGACCCAGTGTTTCGCCTTGGGGCGCGCCAGTGTTATTTGTCAAGAAGAAGGATGGTTCGATGCGGATGTGTATAGATTACCGGCAATCGAACAAGGTAACAATTAAGAATAAGTATCCACTGCCGAGGATTGATGATTTGTTCGACCAGCTTCAGGGTGCCAGGGTATTTTCCAAGATTGACTTGAGATCTGGCTACCACCAGTTGAGGATTAGGGCATCCGATGTCCCTAAGACAGCTTTCCGTACTCGGTACGGGCATTACGAGTTCTTGGTCATGTCATTTGGGTTGACCAATGCCCCAGCAGCATTCATGGAGTTGATGAACCGAGTATTCAGGCCATATTTGGACAGGTTCGTGATAGTCTTTATTGATGATATTTTGGTGTACTCCCGCAGCCAGGAGGAGCACGAGCAGCACCTTAGAGTGGTTCTTCAGACTCTGAGAGATAGTCAGTTATATGCCGAGTTCTCCAAGTGTGAGTTCTGGCTGAGTTCAGTAGCATTTCTGGGTCACGTTGTATCAGCTGAGGGTATTCAGGTGGACCCGAAGAAGATAGAGGCAGTCAAGAACTGGCCTAGACCAGCATCAGCTACGGAGATTCGGAGTTTCTTGGGGTTAGCAGGCTACTACCGTCGGTTTGTGGAGGGGTTTTCATCTATTGCAGCCCCGATGACCAGGTTGACCCAGAAGGGTGCCCAGTTCAGATGGTCGGAGGAGTGTGAGGCGAGCTTTCAGAAGCTCAAGACAGCCCTGACTACGGCACCGGTGTTGGTCTTGCCCACATGATCTGGGCCTTATACCGTCTATTGTGATGCTTCCCGTATTGGACTTGGTGCAGTATTGATACAGGATGGCAAGGTTACAGCCTATGCTTCGAGGCAGTTGAAGATTCATGAGAAAAACTATCCAGTGCATGATTTAGAGTTGGCAGCTATTGTCCATGCCTTGAAGATTTGGAGGCATTATTTGTATAGCGTGGCATGTGAGGTGTTCACTGACCACAAGAGTCTTCAATACTTGTTCAAGCAGAAGGAGTTGAATTTGAGGCAGAGGAGGTGGTTGGAGTTGTTGAAGGATTATGATGTCACTATCTTATATCACCCGGGGAAGGCCAATGTGGTGGCCGATGCTTTGAGTAGGAAGTCCGCCAGCATGGGTAGTCTTGCTTATGTTCCGGCCAGCCAGAGGCCGCTTGCTTTGGATATTCAGGCCTTGGCCAATTGATTTATGAGGTTGGATATTTCTGAGCCCAGCAGAGTGTTAGCTTGCACGGTTGCTCGTTCTTCATTATTGGAGCGTATCCGTGATCGACAGTTTGATGATCCCCATTTGTGTGTCCTGAGAGACACGGTGCAGCGAGGAGGTGCCAAGCAGGTTACCTTAGATGCGGTTGGAGTTTTGAGAATGCAGGGGCGAGTTTGTGTGCCCAATGTGGATGGGCTTCGAGAGTTGATCTTAGCGGAGGCCCATAGCTCCAGGTACTCTATTCACCCGTGCGCCGCGAAGATGTACCAGGACTTGCGGCAGCATTATTGGTGGCGTAGGATGAAGAAGGATATCGTAGCATATGTGGCTCGTTGTTTGAATTGTCAGCAGGTTAAGTACGAGCATCAGAGACCTGGTGGTTTANAGAAGATAGAGGCAGCAAGAACTGGCCTAGACCAGCATCAGCTACGGAGATTCGGAGTTTCTTGGGGTTAGCAGGCTACTACCGTCGGTTTGTGGAGGGGTTTTCATCTATTGCAGCCCCGATGACCAGGTTGACCCAGAAGGGTGCCCAGTTCAGATGGTCGGAGGAGTGTGAGGCGAGCTTTCAGAAGCTCAAGACAGCCCTGACTACGGCACCGGTGTTGGTCTTGCCCACAGGATCTGGGCCTTATACCGTCTATTGTGATGCTTCCCGTATTGGACTTGGTGCAGTATTGATACAGGATGGCAAGGTTACAGCCTATGCTTCGAGGCAGTTGAAGATTCATGAGAAAAACTATCCAGTGCATGATTTAGAGTTGGCAGCTATTGTCCATGCCTTGAAGATTTGGAGGCATTATTTGTATGGCGTGGCATGTGAGGTGTTCGCTGACCACAAGAGTCTTCAATACTTGTTCAAGCAGAAGGAGTTGAATTTGAGGTAGAGGAGGTGGTTGGAGTTGTTGAAGGATTATGATGTCACTATCTTATATCACCCGGGGAAGGCCAATGTGGTGGCCGATGCTTTGAGTAGTAAGTCCGCCAGCATGGGTAGTCTTGCTTATGTTCCGGCCAGCCAGAGGCCGCCTTCTTTGGATATTCAGGCCTTGGCCAATCGATTTGTGAGGTTGGATATTTCTGAGCCCAGCAGAGTGTTAGCTTGCACGGTTGCTCGTTCTTCATTAT
>NC_031998.1:21566773-21612379 GCF_001879085.1 Nicotiana attenuata
GGGTAGGTTCAGAGATCTATTTTTCCCTCCCTTCCTCGGCGTGGCCGCGGGGCATTTTTGCGCGGTCCGCGCCAGTCCTTCAGCAAAGTATATAAATCTGAGATTTTCTGTCATTTTGCACTTTTTCAAAACCCAAAACATAAGAGGCGATTTTCCAAACGATTCTTCTCCTTCAAAACGATTGGTAAGTGATTTCTAACTTATTTTCTTTGCTTCTTAACATCTTTAAACATAATTTCAACTTCAAAACAAAGATTTTAATGGGGGAATTTGGGAATTTAGGGTAGAACTAGGGTTTTCAAAATTTGGGGGTTTTGGACCTCAATTTGAGGTCCGATTCCAAAATAACTTATATATCTGAGTTCATGGGGGAATGGGTAGTCGGGTTTTGGTTCGAACCTCGGGTTTTGACCACGTGGGCCCGGGGGTGTTTTGGGAATTTTTGGGCAAAAATTTTGGAAAATTCATTCTTATGCCTTCAAATTGGTTTAACTAGCATTTGTTGATACATTTGAGTAATTTGTGACTAGGTTCAAACAGTCTTGAGGTGAATTCGAAGGGTAAAGCTATACTAGAGGCTTGAGTTGAGTTTGGAGCTTTCGAGGTAAGTGTTGGTTTAACCCTAGCTTGAGGGAATAGGAGTCGAGTGTTGTTTGCTAATTGCTAAATGATCGAGTACGGTGTATAGGCATGGTGACGAGTTCCTATACATTGGGGTCTAGCATGACCGTGAGTCCTTATATGTGAGTTGTTTGGATGTTGTTATGCCTTCCATGTCATTGATGGCTTCTATACGTGGTAATCATATTAGGAATGATATTGTGATTGTAGAACTTCGTGGAGCATTGGCTCGGTCTGAAATACAAATGGTGAGAGCATGTGAAATGAGAAATGCCTTAGAGCTTGACACGAGTGCTAAGGAGAGTTGGGATATAAAAATGAGAGAAAAAGAGAAATAACGATTTACTCTTGCATGGTTGTCATTGGTTGTTTGTGTACCCTTGTTGGGATTTCTTTCCAAATACTTGTTTACTCCCTTGCCCTTTATTTGTGACTGTTGCTTGGGCAAGGTTGAGAGTGATAATTGTGGATCGGGTTGCACGCCGCAACAGTGTTATAATGTGGATCGGGTTGCACGCCGCAACAGTGATAATTGTGGATCGGGTTGCACGCCGCAACAGTGTTATATGTGGATCGGGTTGCACGCCGCAACAGTGTTATAATTGTGGATCAGGTTGCACGCCGCAACAGTGATAATTGTGGATCGGGTTGCACGCCGCAACAGTGATAATTGTGGATCGGGTTGCGCGCCGCAACAGTTATTGATGCAAATGTGTTTAGTGTCGGTATTAGTTTCTTGTTCACTTTAAATTGTAAGTTGCACCTAGATTGATTACTTCGGATTTACTGTTACTGTTGTTATCTCCCCACAGCATGTTTTCCCCTCCCATGTTTCTAGTTGTTTGGTATCTTGTTTCCGTTGTATATTTATAACTGCACAGGTTTATGTGGTGTCCAGTCTAGCCTCGTCACTACTTCGCCGGGGTTAGGCTAGACACTTACTAGCACATGGGGTCGGTTGTGCTGATGCTACACTCTGTGCATTTTTGCACAGGTCCAGGTTTTGAGCAGCAGCAGCAGCATTAGCACGGGGGCGCACCTTCAGTCCAGAGAGAGACCCGAGGTAGCTTGCAGGCGTCCGCAGGCCCGGCGTCTCCCTTCCATCTTTACATTTTGGCTGCCGTCTCATTGTACCCGAGATAAACAGATTGTGTTTCTTTCAGACTTTGTATGTAGAACTCCTTAGATGTTCGTGAGTATGTGACTCCAGTCCCGGGGTAGAGTTATATGTGTGGAACTTCTGTATTATTGATCATCTATCTACATTTAAGTCTTCCGCTCCTGATTTTAATTCCGTCGCCTTTATTTAATGTCGTTAATTGATAAAAAGGAACAAGTGTTTAATGAATCTGTTAATTAAGTTGGCTTGCCTAGCTCCGTTAGTAGGCGGCATCACGACTCCCGAGGGTGGGAAATCCGGGTCGTGACTGCTTCCAGCCGGCTAAACAATGCAGAAATCAGAGTAGTCACACAGAGAGAGAGCTTAAATCCTTTGAAGAAAAGTAGAGAGCTTTTGAGTTGTAAAGTGAAGAAATTATAAGAGTGTGTAAGTGTGAGTGTAAGTCTGTAAGCGAAAGTGTGTGTCCGTTAAAATCAGAGTAATGAAAGGTTTTTATAGCATACAGTAGAGTAAAACCAAATAAGGTAGGAGAATCAATGGCACACAAATAAGGAAGAGAGATCAGTTAATTAGTCAATTAGGGCTAACAGGATTCAATTAATAGACAGAATCACGGAAGTATCACTTAAATTAACACGAAATAAATCAGCAGTCAAGATTGAGGTCTAAATAAGGTAAGTAGTAAGTCCAGAGATCAACTAAAAGTCGGTTCTAATAATCAAAGTACAGAAACCAGGCTAGCAAAAGAATTAAGGAAAGTAGTACCAATTATGAATCACACATAAGGAAAGAATAGGTATAAATCTGTCAAGGAAATATCAGTTCTAAAAAGGAAAGCACAATTTCGAACCCTAATTAGGCGAGTAAATCAATTAATCACTTCACTTGACAGCCAAAGTAAGCGGGCAAACAATATAGCAAACAGTAGAACTATTAAAAACCCTAGGGCATAAAGACATAGAGATGAAAATCAGTCGAAAAAGGAAGAAAACCAGAGCTAAACACTTAAACGTTTTGAAACGTTTTGCAGAAATCGCTTAGAACCAAAACCCTAGCTTTAGAAAAAATGAAATCGGTTAACAATAGTAGCAAAAACAGAAGAATCTTAAAGGAAAAGTAACAAACAAACTCAAACCGCTTCAGATCTAAAGGGATCTGACCCGAATTAGCCAAAAATAGTTAGGTTATGTAAAAAACAAACAGAGGTGAAAAGATCTGGTTTGAACCAGAGGTTTGAAGCCATAAACACGAAGATATTAGTACTCACGGACGTATGAGCAAACACAGATGGATTAACAGAGAAAACGGGAGATTTGAACCAAATCTGGTTCGAATCTCTTTGAGATTCCATCAAGTATCATGAAAATCGAATAATCAATGGAGATATGAGGCCGGATAAGGCCTGAGGTTGAAGAAAGACCCATGAGGCAAAGGGGTTTCAGTGGCGGCGGATTTGGGCAAATGGGTAGGGTTGGGGGGTTTAGTGTAATAAAAAAGGAAAGTGGATCTTGGGTCGTTGATCTTCTGAGATCAACGGCCGGGATCAGTTTTAGGCTGGGCGGGTTTAATTAGACGGGTAGGATAATTGGGTCAGGTTATTGGGCTGGCTGGTATTGGGCTAGATCCGAAATTAGTTAATTAAAAAGGGCTATGTTTTAAATACCCATTTAAATTAATAAAATAATTTATAAAAAATAATTATTATAGGATAAAAATGCTATTTGTGTATGAAAATGATTTAAAATAATTACTTAATATTATAAAAATATAAAAATTTATTTTCCGTGTAAATAATATAATTGTGCATACATATGGGCTATTATTGCAAAATGTGCAATTCTAGCATAAAGATAAAATTATGCATACAATGATTAAAGCTCAATATAAATATAAATGATAAAAATTAAGAAATAAATTGTTTTTGATGCAATAAGTAATTATTTAGATAATAAAATGCTAGAATAAATTAATTAAAGTCCTTTTAAAATTACAGGAAATTATGGAAAAATACTGGTTGATGCTCATGCACTATATTGAAAGAATATATGTATTTTTTTTAAAAATATGAGGGAAAATTGGGTATCAACAGTATGGATCATGCCAAAAGGAAAGAAGGGATAGCCTTACCATACCTGAGTCGATTCTCTTGAAAATCCCTCTAACACACGTTAATTGCGACGAAACACGTAACGGCGGATCGAAGTAGGGAAAAATCTGTATGATATTCTTGAGAAAGATTGCACCGTACTCCCTTATAATTGCCCAATCTCACGTTCTGATATATGACTCTCATATTCTTAAGAATGAATATGTGACTTTCATGTTCTTAAGACTTAAAATGGCCCTCCTTTAATAACTGGATATGTACCTACGTTCTTAAGAATTAAAATGGCCCTCCTTTATTAAATGGTGTGTGACTAACGTTCTTAAGACTTGCCAACTCCCACATTTCTAATTTTGTCACATAATATAATGACTTAAGGAGTTATACATGGGATTTGAGGGGTGCTGCCACGTGAATGCCTCCTTACTTATCCAATTATCCACCCCTTTTCCTTAATCAATTCATTAATTGTCCCACTAGTCCAATAATTAACCAATTACCCACATAATTAAGAATTATCTCAAATTGCATAAAATATTACTCATTTTTAATACACTTTATACACCTTACTATCATAGCCATATGGTACCTTGTATGGTACTAGTCCATAAATACCGGGTATTTTATCTCGGGCCGTATTTTATCCCAAAATGTCAAACTTCGACGCAATTCATTTTTTTTCAATTTGCTTACCCTCTCACCTTCACGAATTTACTCATTACTTTTTTAAAATAGCATAATATTTGTATCCTCAAAATAATCTCATTCTCGAGCTTGCGTCGATAAACTTACGACGAAACTTTAACGTTCGAAAATGCGGGATGTAACATCTCTTTTCCGAGCTCTCATTAACTTATTTCTGGCGTACTTCCACGTACGAAAAATGGGGTGTAATATCATTTCCCCCTTTGGAACATTCGTCCTCGAATGTTGACTGATGCACTTATCATTTTCAAGACTTATGCCTTTCGAATACTTTAGTACTCTCCTTGTCATCTAGGCAACTGTTCTGTGAATAATTCCAAAGGCCAGGGCATTCCCCACTTTACGCTTCTTTCTCACACCATGACTTATGGTCGGAATCCTTCCAATCTCGTAACTGTTTTTACCTTCTATCATGCAGCCTATACGACTTTGACCTTGTAAGTGCGCCTATGCGACTCTTTTCCCCTTTTTCCTCCAACTTTTGGCCAATCTCTAGGCCTCACTTTGTAAACATATACAGAGCTTGACAAGATGTCCCCCACTTTTTTTTGAACTTACAAATATTGCTATATCTTATTTCATAGATCCGTTTATCCATCCGTATGACTTTACTGCACCAATGTAGGTCTAACTATACCATAACTCTTACTTCGATTTATCGTTGTAGATGTCTGCTACAAAATTCCAGCTTACTCTCATTGCTTATTCTATATGCATAAATCTAAGTCCTTTAATGCTTCTTAATAACTGTTCATCTTAAGAATGATGGTCTAATTTCATCTCATACTTGTAACTTTTATCCGTCCATTATTGATTCACCTTAATATCGATAACTTGACCTCTTATGTAACACTATCGTTAGGGCTCACGTCTCATCGGGAAACATCTGAAATGATTAGATTGATCCACCTGCGGCGATACCAAGCTTTCATAGTCGTATCTCATAGCATCCCAATGTGATTTACCTTACGTGGGTATTTTGATCCTGTACTATTCATGAAATCCTTTCTTTTCTTCTTCAAATCATTACTCAATCGAAGGCCAAACGTCATCCGTTATCTGTCACAATTACACCTTCATTCTATTACCAGGGCAGCATTCCCTCTCTTCTAAATGCTACTAGTCTTAGACTCCTTTGAGTTCATTCGGCTATACCGAGCTTTCTATACTTGGAGAAACCATTATCTCTCTTGTTTTCATGGGCTTAATCTTGAGGACGTATCCCTTCTCATCACCTTCTCACTCGCCCTTCTTATCCTTACTTGTGTCTTCCTAAAACCTTATCGCTTTACCATACTTTAGCTTGGGACTTACAAATATCTATTTATACTACTTGCAACCTTCCTTCAACTTGTTTGCACCACAGATTTCCTTATGTTATTCTGGAACATCAAGCGAGACATCACATCATTTCTAACTCTTCTTTACTCTCTTGGCTTGATCTCGCGGTACCTAGAAACCATAAGCTGGAAGATATGCTACTGTCGATGCTACTATTATTCCTGGATACTCAATCCCCGCGCTTCTAGCCTTTTATCCGAAGTATGGAGTATTCACAACATTCTGCATTTGAGTATTTCGTATGTTGTTCACCTTTACCTTGCTCCCTTAAATTCTTGCATCGTATCTTCTATTTCTTTCATGACCTCCCTTCTATATGGGTATAATTCACGTCCATAACTTGAAGCTCTATTATAATATTTGCACCTCTGGTGCATACACAATCCAGTGGGAGCTTCGTACTGACTTCTTATGAGGCTGGTACTTTTCTAACTAGCTTTATCGTAGGGCCGATATAGAATATTGTTGTTGTACTTTCTCTCTTGTACCTCTGATATTAAGGATGATCCTGCAATGTTCTCAATCACGATTCCTATAATTGTCTGGGGCCAATAATCAGACCCCTGATTTACTTGGTTGATGTAACTCTTTAGTTTCCTCTTTCTTCTGATCAACCTTTATGTAGGCTTAAGCTATCTTCCAATCTGCGGCTCATGGCATTTAGTTATTACTTTAGCCTTTCACAGACGCTATGGAAAACCACGACACAATCTTCTAATGATTCAATCCTTTGTCTATGATCTGGACCCAATCCCTTCTTTTACTTGTACCGGAGTCTTCTACGGCTGATCATTAATCGAATAATTCCTTTCGTTCCATCTCAGTTTTCTTCAAACGTAAGCAATTGCTTTTCCTAGTCTTTTTTCCCCCTTGCTGCATGCATACTTAGCTTATCTGAGTTCTCACACATGTCGAAATTTTTGTGCAGCTCATATGGTCTTGAATATTAGTTTTGGTTTTACTCCCCACTCATTAGCCATGGTGGGTGCCACTTTCTTATAAAGCGCATACAATATTGTAGTGAGACTGTTTTACATGACCATTTCTCCTTCAAGTTACTATGTTTAGTTTGAGGCCTTCTTCCTTATTTCCTCAGCAAGTCATACTTAGGGAGGACCCTATGACTCCTGTAAAGCTGCGAGCTTATTACATTGTATACCCAATAGAATTTTGATATCCTTCCTCGCCTATAATTATATGTAGTTACTTACTTCCACGCCCTTGTGCTTGTAGGGTTGCTTCTGAACTGATATTTTGACTGTCTTCCCAGTAGCACTCTCTTTTATTCCCGTAAAACTCATACAATACCTTTAACTACCCCAACTCCCGTCTGAATATTTCTCAAGTATTATAATGACATTACTACGAGGCTGAATTCACTATATCGGGTTTTACTATGTCTATCTTGCACGATCCGCTGACTTGTCTGTATCCTCTTGTCTAGCCATAACTAGGCGCTTCTTGAATCAACTACGAACTACTCGTTGGCTCATTCTCATATCAATATTTCGCGTAATCTTTCTTGGGTCATCTCTTTTGTCTTAACTTACGTCCCACACTGGTTTCTTATCTGTCAATAACATCTCGGGCAGGAACCCTTACTTCCTCTCCTTAACGTCATGTTTGCATAATGTTCTGGAATCGTAGCATATCTGTAGGATTTGAATAAGTGCACTCTCATCCCTTTTTCATTTTTGTCGCATTTTTTTTACCATTCCATAATTACTAGAACCACCTAATTCTGACTTAATGTCACATCACTCCATATTCCCCCCTTTTGGGGAGTACTAAGAGTTGAAGCCACGAGGATCTATCGATAGTTGTTTTACCTCTTTAACTTTGGCATCTTTTAACATCATCAATGACCCTTACCCGCCTTGCGGCAATCCTTCTGTACCAAGGATAATAAAATTCCTTACTCGCGAGGGTGACACTTAGCATAACTGGCACATACGGTCCCTTAAGCTTAACTTTGCTTACATTGCTTGCTTTAGGGAAGCGTCTTCCTAAATGGTCATTCTCTTAATTTTTCATGAATCTTCTTCTGTTGTCCATTCTTTTATCGCCAGAACGAAATCTGAAATTCTCATGATGCTGACCATTATCAAATCACTTAGTCCCTAATTAATGTTTAGTTTATTTTGTTCACCAGCCCATACTGATTTCTATTATTCTGGGGTCTAACTTTTCCTTCCAGTAGTCGCGTTCTCGAAATGAAGATATAACTTTATGGCCTATACTCTTTTGTTGTCTCAAGGCCTGTCACATCTCGCCTTTTCCTTCACTTGACAATAGACTCTGTAATACTGTCATCTTTTTGATCTATCATTGTCATTCATGTATTACATCTTCTCATAATGCTTCATTAATTCTCTCCTTATTTCCCTGCTAATATTTATGTATATCACTTTATTCTGAAAACTCTAACAAGACATTCTTTTGCTTTTAGCTCCCCTTGCTCCATCCACTGGCCCTTCGGGTTGCTTGACATTCTCTCTCTACTAGGGACAGGAGCCACACTAAGATAAATATTTATCCCTTCCAAGCTTCTAGTGCCTATCTTTGTAGCTCATATCTAACTATACTATTTTAGAGTGCACCATATGGGTGTCTCACAATGAGATATATTACCATATTTGCAATATCCTTCGGAAATGTCAACTAACACAAACAATCCAGTCACCATTTTGGGTTACTCTCACCCCAACCGGATCCTGATATCCCGTCCTAAACTACACCTGTCAGCCCTTATAGGCCATAACTAAAATGGGTGTGATCAATTGTATATATCTCTGTTACTGTAAAAGGTAACTCAGAATGCTTATATCTCTTTTCCTGAATTGTAGATAATGATCATCTTCACTAACTGGGTCCCTCGTTCCCTTCTTCACCTTGCTTCTTTTACTTGTTGAAACTTGTATCTATCTTCTGAATCTCTTAGCTTTTCACCATATGGGTAGATAGATATTCTTGCCTTAAGGCTCCTTGTCAAGAAGCTTATACACTCATGATCTACTAAAGACCTTACATTTACTCATCATAAGCATGATGCAAAAATTGAGTTCCTCTGACTCAGCTCTTCCACAGCCATATCTCTTACCAACCGTCTTTCTGGATGTAGGCATCGTCGTATTATGAATAAAATAGAGTTTAGGAAATTGAGTTCTTACAATTGAGCTCTACCACACGATCTATAGTAAGAAGAAAGAGTGACATTCCTAAATGCCTTGTAGCCTCCTGCTTATAAGTGTGGTGCACGACACACCCATAAACAAGACTTTACTAGATACGGCTTGTACACTCCCTAGGACAGAACTGCTCTGATACCACTTTTGTCACGACCCAAACCGATGGCCCGCGACAGGCACCCGGTACTTTACTCAACCGAGTACCTACGTAATGTATCTTGCGTATCATACTATCATAGGTAAATGAGCCAAAGAGGTTGTCGTAAGATAAGTAGAATAAAACATGGGGAAATACTCACACATTGGACAACCCAACATGTAATCCAAACTTATACATACGACGTATGGGCCTATAAGGCCGGCATGATCCTTTATATATTCAAAACATAGGCCGACAAGGCCATACAAGTATCCGTATACATGACATTTGTCTACAATCCTCTAAGGATATATAATATCATAAAGGTCGGGACAAGGCCCCGCCATACCAATCAATACACGTACTAATCATACTGACCAAATAGGCAACTCCGGAGCAAATGGAGCACACCAACACCTTTCGCTGAGCTGATAGCTTACTTGGAGGGCTCATAACCTGTCTATCGGGACCTGCGGGCATGAAGCGCAGCGTCCCCAGGCAAAAGGGGTATTAGTACAAATAAAGTACCTGAGTATGTAAGAAATGAAAATCAATCCATAATAGACATGAGAGTAACATGGAGTAAAAGACTCGACATGTAAGGCTGGATAACTCTGCAAATCATGAAATACTTTTAGTGTCATGCATATGCGTATGAATGTCATGTCGTGCATAGGTACATGTGTTCATAACATCATCAAGCCTCTGAGGGCATCCCATCATATCATCTCGACCACTGTGGGCAAAATCATCAACGTATACCAGCTAATCAGGTGGTGGTACGTATATAACGCCATAACCTTTCCCATATCCCTTATACATATATATATACATATATATAAGCGTATATAACGCCATCTGGTCATGGGTCAATGTGCATGTATAAATGCATGAAATATGAAATACGTTAATAAAATCTCTCGGTACGTCATAAGACCATTATGCCTCTGATTAATATCATCAAATTAACTTTACCAACTTACGTATTTTTGAGACCCATGAACAGATGATATAATAATATGACACGTGGGGATCAAGAACATAAGCATCTCTAGTATTTGTATGAATAGAGTTATTTATGAAAATTGTGCATTTTCTCGTTTCGTTTGTCTCGTATGGATCATGCCAAAAGGAAAGAAGGGATAGCCTTAACATACTTGAGTCGATTCTCTTCAAAATCTCTCAACACACGTTAATTATGACGAAACACGTAACGGCAGATCGAAGTAGGGGAAAATTCGTATGATATTCTTGAGAAAGATTGCACCGTACTCCCTTATAATTGCCCAATCTCACATTCTGATATATGACTCTCATATTCTTAAGAATGAATATGTGACTTTCTTGTTCTTAAGACTTAAAATGACCCTCCTTTAATAAATAGATATGTACCTACGTTCTTAAGACTTAAAATGGTCCTCCTTTATAAATGGTGTGTGACTAACGTTCTTAAGACTTGCCAACTCCCACATCTCTAATTTTGACACATAATATAATGACTTAAAGATTCATACAAGGGATTTGAGGGGTGTTGACAGGTAAATGCCTCCTCACTTAATCCAATTATCCACCTCTTTTCCTTAATCAATTCATTAGTTCCCCCACTAGTCCAATAATTAATCAATTACCCACATAATTAAGAATTATCTCAAATTACATAAAATACTACTCACTTTTAATATACTTTATACACCTTACTATCATAGCCATTTGGTACCTTGTATGGTACTAGTCCATAAATACCGGGTATTTTATCTCGGGCCGTATTTTATCCCAAAATGTCAAACTTCGACGAAATTCATTTTCTTTTTTCGATTTGCTTACCCTCTCACCTTCACGAATTTACTCATTACTTTTTTGAAATAGCATAATATTTGTAACCTCAAAATATTCTCATTCCCGAGCTTGCGTCGATAAACTTACGACGAAACTTTAACGTCCGAAAATGCGGGATGTAACATCTCTTTTCCGAGCTCTCATTAATTTATTTCTGGCGTACTTCCACGTACGAAAATATGGGGTGTAACAAAAGTCAAACTTTGATCAACTCTTCCAACTTAAAGCTTTTAAAACGAGTATCATTCTTCCAAATCAATCCCGAACCGCTCGAAAACCGACACCAACTATACACGCAAGTCATAATACATAATATGAAGCTACTCAAGACTTCAAACAGCTAAATGGAATGCAATTGCTCAAAACGACCGGTCGGGTCGTTATAGTTGAGAATAAAGGTAAGGGGTTAGGATAGGTCTCCTAGCGTTGTTCTTGTCTGTTACAGTAGCTTTAGTACATGAGTTAGCATTTTTTATGTATTTTCGTATTCCTTGAATTCTGTGTTTACTTGTTGTTGCTTTCGTTCTGGCCTTCTGATTACAATACTCAATTTTAGTTTTGTATCTTTGTATTTTTGCTTCGGTTTTCTAATTTGTGTTCTTGCTGCTTCCCTTATTTTTATTTTTCTAAGCCGAGGGTCTTGTGGAAACAGTCTCTTTGCCTTCTTGAATGTAAGGGTAAGTTCTGTGTACATACTACCCTACCCAAACTCCACTTGTGAGATTACACTGAGTATGTTGTTATTGTTGTTGTTGTTGTACATGACTAAAAGAGAAGAGAGGTAAGAATTTAAACCAGGTGAAGTATAATAAACACGATTGTTAACAAGTAGTAACAAGAGATAACGGGATCAAAGAGAGATGGGGAGAATATTTTGATCAATTGTTCAACTCGAACCAAAAGGATAATATTTTACACCTTTAAATGTCTGTGTACAATAGAAACTTTAGCTATGCCCACAGAATTAGGTTCATAGAGGTAAAGAATCACATGAAAAATATGAAGGCTAGAAAGGCTTATGGTCCAGATAGTATCCATATAGAGTCTGAAAGTATCTTGGGAAGGTTAGAGTAGTATGGCTCACCAAGCTATTTAACGTTATACTAAGAAGTGATAGGATGCCCGAAGACTGGAGGAAGAGTGCCATAATTTCAATATATAAGAACAAAGGAGAAATTCAAAGTTGTACGAACTATCGCGATATTAAATTCATGAGTAATACAATAAAGCTTAGGAAAATAGTGATAGAGTATAGACTTAGGAACACGGCAATAGTGACAGAGAATCGGTCTGGATTTATGCTCTGTAAATCAACAAAGGAGACTATATTCTTTTTAAGAAGATCAATGAAAATTTGAATGAAAGAAAGAAAGATCTACACATGGTGTCATTGGCCAGAGAAATCATATGATATAGTACTATGGAAGGTCTTTTGGTGGGTGGTGGAGAAGAAAGAATTCGTATTAAATATATAAATATCATAAAGGACATGTATGAAGGAGCAGCCACTAGTGCAAAAATAGTAATAGGAGATACATAGGAGTTTACCATAATAATGGGTTTATACTAGGATTCTACATTGATCCCCTGCTTATTTATCTTAGTTACGAATGAGCGGATGAGGTCCCATAGTGTATGTTATTTGCTAATTATATTGTGCCAATTGACGAAACTAGCGAGGGAGTAAACTGAAAACTTGAGCTTTGGAGAAGAGTAAGGATTTAAAATAAGGAAAAGTAAGACTGTATACATGCACTATAAGTTTAGTCAGTATGAGAAAATCAAAATTGAGGTGAGATCATATGGAATTGAGGTACTAAAATACAAACAATTTAGATATTTAACCTCGTTGTTTCAAGAGTTTAGAATGATAGATGAAGATGTTAATCATAAGATTAAAACTGGGTGATTGAAATAGAAAAGTGCTACCGGAGTGTATGTCTTAGAAGGATACCTACCAAGATAAAAGAAAGTTCTATAGAATAGCTATAAGATCTGTTATGCTCTATGGTACTGAATGTTAGGCTGGTATAGTTTAACATATCCAGAAGATGAGTATTGTAAAAATGTGAATGGTAAGATGTATATGTTGTCACACAAGAATAGAGAAAATTAAAAATGTCACATTCGCTAGAAGGTGCAAGTATCACACAGTGAGGAAAAAATAAGAGAAGGTCGCTTTGAGATGGTTTGGTCATGTCTTGCGTCAATCTACAGATGCACTGATCCGTATCTGTGAAACTATGATAGGTGAAGATATTAAATAGGAACGGGATAGACCTAAAATCATATGTAAGAAGTGTCTCGAAAGACTTATAAATCCTTGAAATCAATATAGACTTACTAAAGATATGATACAATAGAAGAGAAAAATTCATATAGATAATACCTACTAGTTGAGAAAAGGTTTTAGACTTGGTAGATAACTTCTATTATTATTATTATTATTATTATTATTATTATTATTATTATTATTATTATTATTATTATTATTATTATTATTATTTATATTTTTATTGTACTTTTATTTTATTTTGGTCATAATGATGATATAAATTGAGCTAAATGAAAGGAATAAAAATTTATATCATCGATCATAATTTGTTTGAGACTAAGACGTTGTTCTTATTCTTAAAATGAGGTATCTACTAAGTTTTGGAATCTCTCTGATGGTTTTACCGACCATTTTTTCTAGTGATTTACAAAATGTGTATTTCTTAACGTTTTAATCATAAAAAACATTGCAATCATCCTTCGTGTGTTTTCTTTGACCACATTTTGTTAAACAAAGGAAAAGTTTGGCGACAATATTGACAAAACCCAGAACTAACTCTACAAGTTAGGCTAGGGACAAAAGCCGGCTAGAAAAGGACATTATTCTAATATTGTTACATTATAGTCCATTATATATTATCCTTTATGATATTGTCATATGCCCTCTTCAAACCTTGACTTCCTTGCTCTTATCAATTACTGCCCATAATATTTTCTTATATTTTATGTAATAATTGTCAGAACAAATATGCTACTCTCATCCCTCATGCATATATGTCACGCTCTATATGTATTCCTTTTTCCAAGATGTATACAATGGGAAGTATTAGTATTACGACAACCACGTGTCATTTTCAAGCAAGTTATTAATTATATGAAATATATCAATCATATCGTGTAATTTATTTTCATAAAAATAAAATATAAAGTAAAAAAATTATTGGTATCGCCTAACACTTTCTTTTAATATGATTTATTTTTCCCTAATTCTGAATGAAATCCAAGAGATCGTAAATTATTCTAAGTCAACTTCCTTTTATGTGATTTTAGGTATATATATATATGTCATTCCATTTAAATCCTCCATTTATCATGTATTCACACCTATGAACCTGTGCATCTGGAAGCCTATGCAAAACATGATCATCATACCATCTCAACAGCTTTCTCTCGTTTTATCTTCCATGTGTAAATTGAATCTTTTGTCGAGTGTAATTATTTTTAATCATGATTAACTTCGTATGACCATACATATATTTTAGCATCTCAATCTATCAAACACTCAACTTGTAAATATTGATCTTATAGGAAAAATAAGAGAAAACTCAACAAAGCCATAATTAATGAAAAGATGTGAAAGAAAATCCCCTAATTAAGGTATGTTTTAATGAGCGGCATGAACCTTCTTTAATTCATGTCAAGCCCTTGATTTTCGATCCTGCTGTGATGTTGTTCCTTCTTCATGCATATTCGCTAATGTATTCATTTGGTTGAAATTTAATGTCAAACAAAAATTTAGGAAAAATATGATTGATAGAGAGATTTAACATAAATCTCGCTCGAACTATTAACTGTTTGGTTTTTCCTATTCCGTTTTGATTTATTGATATTTGATAATTGATACTATTCTCTCCATCTCAAATTAACTATAGTATTTCTTTTTTACACGCCTTTTAAAAATATTAATTAAAAAGAGTATTGAATTATTTTACCCTTATTTATCTCCTAAGATATAATCTCTCTTCAAGAATAATTACTATTAAGGGTAAAATAATTAATTTTTTGAACCTCTAAAATGACAAATTATTTGAGACAACTATTTTTAAAAACCACGACAAATAATCTAAGATGGAGGAAGTACTCTTAGACAATCTGTATTACTATAATAAATAATGAAACGGTAAACTTTTTGAAACAGAAAACAGAAACAGAAAGTTAGCAGTAATAGAATGTCGAAATAATATATGGAAAAAAATTCAGAATAAATCGAGCCCACTGAATGCACAGTGTGTCCTTAAGAAAATTATTCCCTCAAGTACCTGATGTGCTGGAATATTATCCTCCCAGGATAGAACGATTTAACCCACCGGTGTATTGGTACCAAAAACTACAGTGTCAGCGAACCACTCAATTGTAGTAAATCACACTGGAATAGATTTTATGCAGAAGAAGAAGAAGAAGAAGAAGTCTTGAAGTTCAGAAAATTCGTAAGGAAAAATCTGAGGAATCAAACAAATTTATAGCCAATTGAAGTATTGTTTCTGAAAGTCTACAACCCTTCACAACAATCACTTAAAAACGGGAGGGAAATTTAAATAAAAATTCGGAAAGAAAATGAATCGGGTTGCGCACGGATCCGGTTCGGGTTGGATATTTGGCTAATTTAATTAATATTATATTAAATAATTAAAGAAATTTTGTCCAAAAAGATTAATTAATCAATCTTTGACCAAATTCAAATCCGAATCCGAATCCGAATCCTAATTCGAAGCCGAAGCCGAAAGTCAAGAGATAACGTATCGGATCCACTTACAAAAGGCCTATCTAGAGAGGCAGTTGAAAGATCATCGAAGGAAATGGGATTAAGGCCTAGGAAAAGTCATCATGGCGGTAACTCTACCTAGCAGACTGGAGATCCCAAGAGCTAGGTTCAAAGAGATCAAACAAAGCTATGAATGATAGTTTAACATTGTCAAATAACTCAACCCATTCTTGTGATGAAGACAATTTTCAGAAATCGAGGTAAAGCATTAAGGCTTTTTGATGAGTCAATAAAGCTTAAAACTTTTTAATGATTTGCTAAGTCTGGCAGGATATGACTAGATAGTGTGTCTATAGGATTACACGTTTAGAAATCACCTATGTGAGTGTGAAGTGTCAGCCGCTTCAAGGGGAATGAAAGTAAAGGCCCATTCTCTAAGCACTCATGAAACCATGTTGAATCGGGCGAGGAAGTCCCTCTCCTAAGGACTGCTTGATGGTGAATCTGTCATTTACTCTTGTTTCGGCTTTCCTGGCTCCAACATGCACCGTTACAAACTTATCGGCCATTTCTTTGAAGGTTTCTATGGATCGGGCTGGTAGTTGTGAGTACTATGTTAATGCCCCTCCCGTAAAAGTTTCGCCAAATTTCTTCAGCAGAATAGAGGACACTTGTTCCTTGGTGAGGTCGTTGCCTTTCACGACGGTGACATAATGTCATGTGATCTTCGGGATCAGTCATTCCGTCGTATATCCTGAGATATGACGGCATTTCGAAGGAGGCGTGCGGGGCTGCTTCTTCGCTGTACGA
Source organism: Nicotiana attenuata (assembly GCF_001879085.1). Classification (NCBI taxonomy): domain Eukaryota; kingdom Viridiplantae; phylum Streptophyta; class Magnoliopsida; order Solanales; family Solanaceae; genus Nicotiana; species Nicotiana attenuata. The sequence continues at coordinate 21,583,394 of NC_031998.1, forward strand.
CTGCTCTACAAAACTGTCGGCGTCCCTCTTTGCCAATAGGTTAGGAGCGCCCGGTGTCTTGTCGACTCGTTCTTGGTGTTCTTTCATTTGATATCTGAGTGCTTTATTTTCACTCTCCGTTTCTTCTATCCACTTTAGAACAGCGGCGAGGACGTTGTCACATGCATTGTTAGTAACATTGTGAGTTATACCTGGAGGGTCTGGTTGGTCACCCTGTTCGTCTACTCGTTGCACTGTGTAGGTTCTTGCGGTCTATGTAATCGTGCATGAAGTGGGCTTGTTGACACGCTTACTATCGGTCAACCAAGCTTCGAGGAGTTTTTTCACGGCCAGTGGCGTACCTTCTTCTGTGGACGTGGAGGCCCCTTTTTCATTTTGTTTTGTTATGCTACAATAGGGGGGGCGACCTCTCGCGCCTGGGGGAGGCAGTGGTCATCACATAATCACCCAATGTTTCACAACTCTCGTTGATAGCGTTCATGAGGTTGCTAGCGAAATCTCCTGTCAGTTTAGTCCTCTCTCCTTGGTTACCTGCCATGTAGGTTCCCGTATGTGTGAAGAAAGAGAAAAATCTTGGGGTTTGTTAGGTTAGTGAATCACGTTAGCTATAGATCTAAAGGAAACTAAAAAGATAGCTAAAAAGTCCCCACATACGGTGCCAAACTGTTTGACCAAAAATATAGATCTTGGTTCAACCAATTAGATTTTAATAAAGAAGGGTCAATCTTAGCTAATAATAATATCCTCAAGACTAGGTTATTAGTTTTATGACATGTAATATGTATATTTTACCTAATGGTAATAAATGTGAGCAATAATAACATAGTTCAATGATCCAAAGAGATTGAAGATAGCATTAAATTGCAATGAATGACATTTAAGTAAATAGAAACGTGTGTGTCATCCGAAAAGGAGTGAGATCTATGGATATTCTTTCTGACAAGGATGAATGATTGATGAGCCTTTGAACACTCGGATTGTTCTTGGATCCAGTGGAAAGAATAGACCAAAATCAGTAAAAAGGTTATTTTTGTATGCTTATAATAGGACCAGATTATCTCTATAAAGTCAAAGTGTATTTTACAAATGAATATTTCATGTCCCCAATCATTATGTCCCTTTCTATTTACAGAGAACATGTTCCTAGAAACCTTAATAGTACAAGTGCAGAGAATATGTACTAGAATATTCTCTTTTGTGTCATATCTTGAAACTAGCCGTTATAACTCCGTTTAAGATGTTCGACCTCGACCTTGAACTATGATGACTTAACGACCTTGATTTTTACTGATTATTCGACCGCACCCTTTATCGCGTCGAGGCTATTTCGGCATGGGCCAAACCTTTGTGGAGGCCTTACTGATAGCACGTGACAATCGACGAAGGCTATCATAGTGCTGACGTAGCTTGCCTATATCAAAGATATTTTTTAGCCCATACAAATATTAACTTTATATCATAATAAAAATAAATATATAAATTTGGATTTTATATCTTAAGTATTTAATTTGTGAAACTCATTCGATCAACACTTAGCAAATGATTTACTAATGACACAAATATAATAATCCTGAAATATAGTGAAGGATGAAATTTAAAGATTTCGTAAAGTAAAGAGTATGCTTTATTGAGCAGAGGGTTTTCAGAAACAGCCTATCTATCTTTACAAGGTAAGGTAAGGTGTACGTACATACTATCCTCCTTATATCTCACTTGTGAAAATAACTGGATATGTTGTTATTGTAAAGTAGGTGTATATTTGGATTCATTTTTTCTTGTCTTTATATTTTTTCTATTTTAGATGATAAAAGTTTGTGATAGTGGGAGAAAAAACGTAAAATAAAGGAGGAATTTTGATATGATCACAAGTTGCAATCGTAACTCCACTTTTATGATAAGATAAATACACTTATTAGGCTTCAAGTCAGACCTATATAGTCACAGATAAATACATACTACTATATGATATCTCCTTTATTTTTTCCTTTTGCGATAATGAGTAAGCTTTTTATTCTTTTTCCCTTTTTGCAGGATAATGAGTAACTTTACTATTTTTGCTTTTCCTCACACGATTATCTTCTTTTCGAGAATATTTTTCCAAAGTTATCTTCACTTTACAACGTTCTTAGTGCTGTAGGGTAGTTCTTTGTAGGAGCAAAATGTTTCCACGTATGGTTTTGCATTATAAATTAATTTTCTTTCTTTTGTGTCGGATTGTTGTAACTTAAAGACCAAAAAAAGAAATCTTTTTTTTGGTTATAAATTAATTGGGATTTGCATCGCGAAATGCTAACTGAAGGGGAAGCGCTTTTTTTCAAGATTTTTTATTTGCAAGGTTCAAACCTGAAACATTTAGAAGAATGGGAGGGTTTCATTCGTCCCACATAATTGAAAAAGAACAAACCTTTGAATAAGACTTTTATTAATTCACTTGTCAAACTTTTACTGAAAGGTATTAATATTGTTTATAGAATATTCTTTTTTGCCCTTTGTTTTTTTAAATTAAAAAATAAAGTGAGAGAACCGTAGTGTCCGGAGTTTCGTTTAGAATTGACTTCATCAATCAATTAGGAGAAGATCCCACATTTTTTTTCTGGTGATAATGAAAATGGACATTTGTTTTAAAATAGAGCGATATTTTCTGGATAATATTTTTACATTTTATTCTCTATGAGGTAAAAGTATGTAGACCTTTTATATGATTGCTTTGGTGAGCTCACATGCGTTGAATTTACAAGTACTAATAGGGTTTGCAATCATTGATATCTGTTTCCTTTCTCACATCTTTTTTACTTTTCTGAAAGAAATAATTGGATTCTTTTCCTTTCTATTATTTGAAAGCTTGTACTTGTTGGGTTTAAGCTTGGTTAGCTTAAAATAAAGAGTGAATAGAAAATAGAGGGAAATATTTTAATTTTCCTCCTTGACAAAGGGACATTGTTCTATATTTGAGTAGGAAAAGACTTTTGATAGGTATATATACAATTGTTCTTCTTCAAGCTCTTAAAGAATTAAGAAGAAGGCAAGCCTCGCGCCGTCGTCGTCGTCGCTCGCTTGACTTGGCTTCGATTTAGTGGGCTCGAGTTATTCCGAAATTATCTTTTTAGATATTATTTCGACATTCTGTTGCTGCTAACTTTCTATTTCTGTTTTCTGTTTCAGAAAGTTTACTATTTCGTTATTTATTATAGTAATACAGATTGTCTAACAATCTTAAGGAAATTAATTTTAATTCGTAATCTGTATTCTGTTTTTGAAGATTAAAACATGTGTCGTTTTCTACTTCTTCTGAATTTTTCTATTCTGATTAATTTGAAGATATAAAAACTTCATCGGAGTATTAAAATAGGGCACAAAAGAGAATATTCTAGTGAATATTCTCTTCACCTGTACTATTAGGATTTCTAGGAACATGTTTTCTATAAATAGAAAGTGACACAATGATACGGGACATAAAATATTCATTTGTAAAATACACTTTGACTTTATAGAGAGAATCTGGTCCTATTACAAGCATACAAAAATAAACTATTTACTAAGATTTTGGTCAATTCTTTCCATTGGATCCAAGAACAATCTGAGTGTTCAAAGGCTCATCAACCATCCATCCTTGTCAGAAAGAATATCCATAGATGTCACTCCTGTTCGGGTGAAACACGTTTCTATTTACTTAAATGTCATTCATTGCCATTTAATGCTATCGTCAATCTCTTTGGATCATTGAACTATGTTATTATTGCTCACATTCATTACCATTCGGTAAAATATACATATTACATGTCATAAAACCGATAACCTAGTCTTGAGGATATTATTATTAGCTAAGATTGACCCTTCTTTACTAAAATCTAATTGGTTGAACCAAGATCTATATTTTTGGTCAAACAGTTTAGCGCCGTCTATGGGGACTTCTTAGCTATCTTTTTAGTTTTCTTTAGATCTATAGCTAACGTGATTCACTATCCTAACAAACCCCAAGATTTTTCTCTTTCTTCACACATACGGAAACCTACATGGCAGGTAACCAAGGAGAGAGGACTAAAGTAGCAGGCAATCTTGCTAGCAACCTCATAAACGTTATCAATGAGAGCTGTGAAACATTTGGTGATTATGTGATGCCCACTGCCTACCCCAGGCGCAAGAGGCCGCCTCCCCCCCCCCCCCCCAATTGTAGCTTAACAAAACCAAATGAAAAAGGGGCCTCCACGTCCACAGAAGAAGGTACGCCACCGGCCGTAAAAAAGCTACTCGAAGCATGGTTGACCGATACGTTAGCAAGCATGCTCAACAAGCCCACTTCATGCACGATTACAGAGACCACAAGAACCTACACAGTGCAACGAGCAGACGAATAGGGCGACCAACCAGACCCTCCAACCTAGGTATTACTCACAATGTTACCAATAATGCAGGTGACAACGTCCTCATCACTGTTCTAAAGAGGATGGAAGAAATGGAGAGTGAAAATAAAGCACTCAGAGATCAAATGAAAGAACACCAAGAACGAGTCGACAAGATACCGAGTGCCCCTAAGCTATTGCCAAAGAGGGACGCCGGCAGGTTCGTAGAGCAGTCGTACAGCAAAGAAGAAGCCCCGCACGCCATACCAAAGACCTTCAAAATGTCGTCGTATCTCAGGATATAAGACGGACTGACTGATCCCGAATATCACGTGACATTATGTCACCGCCGTGAAAGGCAATGACCTCACCAAGGAACAAGTGTCCTCTATTCTGCTGAAGAAATTTGGCGAAACTCTTACGGGAGGGGCATTAACATGGTACTCACAGCTACCAGCCCACTCCATAGAAACCTTCAAAGAAATGACCGATAAGTTCGTAACGGCGCATGTCAGATCTAGGAAAGCCGAAACAAGAGTAAATGACAGATTCACCATCAAGCAGTCCTTGGGAGAGGGACTTCCTCGCCCGATTCAGCAAGGTAAGGATGACCCTACCAAATGTGTCTGAGGGGATGGCAGTCGCGACTTTTCAAAACGGGTTGAGTAGAGATGGTTCGAGAGCGACTGAAAACTATTGAGTCGGTTGATGAAATATCCTCCAACCACTTCGAACGAGATCCACAATGCTTACTGTGCCGAAGTCCGAGTAGATAGGGATGACATCAACGGACCAACTCATCAGCTCATCTCGGTACAAGCCGAGTCCAAGAAAGAACAAAGAGATAACATCAGGAGGGAGTACCCGATCTCATGACCCAACAGGGAACGACACCAGCTATATGTCAGGGCTCCTGCCCCACTTCTCTCCGCTATGAGGAAGGCCCATTCGGGCCGAAAATGGGGACTCACCGGAACGAGAGAGGTATACCCCCAGTATTATCTGCTCACAATTTTTGTGTGTCACCAACATAAATAGTCTATGCCTTGGAGAAACTCGGAACGAAGGTGAAGTGGCCACTAAAGATGAGGTCCTATCTGAGCACCGGAAAATCCGACGCCCTCTATGAGTTCCACCAGGAGCGCGGACACAAAATAGAAGATTGCATCACCCTCAACCAAGAGGTTGTAAATATGTTGCGGCAGGGACTCCTCAAAGAGCTGCTGAGTGATAAGGGGAGAAATAACTTCTCCAAAGGACGTCAACACCAAGGCCCACCGAAGCCACCGTCACCAGCTCGCACTATCAACATGAATACATGATCATCGGCGGCAGCGACGACACCTCCATCAACGGTGTTAAATTCAGTACCACCCACAAGATCAAACAATCTATCACCCGCGAATGGTATAATGGACTCGAGGAAAGTATCATCTTCGACGAGTCAGATACCGACTGTTTGACTTTACCTCACAATGATGCTCTCATCATTACTTTACGCATTTTAGATACTGATGTCAAACGTATCATGGTAGACGATGGAAGTGGAGCGTGCATTATCCATCCTCGAGTCCTCACCCAGATGTGACTCGAGGACAAGATAGTGCCATGCCGCATCACACTAACCGATTTTAATAATGCAGTTGAACGGACATCGGGAGAAATTACCCTCCCCGTCTTGGCAGGCGGCATAACGCTGGAGACGACCTTCCACATCATGGACTAGGCCACTGCATACAATGCCATAGTAGGACGACCGTGGATACATCCCATGAGAGCCGTTACCTCCAACTTAAACCAAGTAATCAAGTTCCCAACACCTTGGGGGATATTCAGCATACGGGGAGAACAACGCAAATCCCGGGAATGTTACCGCATCGCCTTAGACAGCACGATAACCCAACAGAAAAAAGATAAGGAAAAGGAAGCATAACAACCAACATGGTCGAGGTCGACACAAGAAGAGACTAGGGACGCCGTCATGGATCCCGAAATGGTTGAAGCCGCAAACTCGACTATAGAGGACCTCGACCCCATTCAATTAGATCCCAGCGATTGCAGCATAAAGGCCTACATCGGCTGCAAGCTCCTAGAACTAGGTAAATTTAGTCAATTCTTAATAACTAACGCAGATTTGTTTGCCTTCAGCCATGCAGATATGCTGGGCATCCCCAATGAGATTGCCACACACAAATTAAACGTCGATCCGTTTTACCCCCGGTAAGGCAGGTCAGATGGAAGTTCAATCCCGCCATCAATGATGCCATCCACGAGGAGGTGGAGAAAATATTAGAATATGGCTCCATCAGGGAGTCGAAATACCCCAAGTGGATCGCCGACGTAGTGATGGTCAAAAAGAAAAATGGAAAATGGCAGATGTGTGTAGACTTCACGGAATTGAACAAAGCATGCCCAAAGAATTCATTTATGTTACCATATATCGACCAACTCATCGACGCAATAGCTGGGAACGAGTTGTTGAGTTTTTTGGATGCGTACTCGGTTTATAACCAGATACTTATGGAAGAAGAGGACCAAGAGAAAACCACGTTCGTTGCCCACCGAGGAACATATTGTTATAGAGCCATGCCATTTGGGTTGAAGAACGCAGGGGCTACATATCAAAGATTGGTCACGAAAATATTCAAAGATCAGCTTGGCAAGACCATGGAGGTATATATCAACGATATGCTGGTCAAATCCGTAAAGACAAAATCATATCGACCATATGAAGGAAGCTTTCAACATACTAAGAAGGTACGAAATAAAACTAAACCCAGAGAAATATGCGTTTGATGTGGCCTCGGGAATGTTCTTGGGCTTCTTAGTGTCACAACAAGGGATCAAGATCAATCCAGACCAAATCAAAGCTATCGATGGAATATCGGAGCTCCTGACTACCAAGAAGCAAATCCAAAGGTTGACTGGTCGAATTGCCGCCTTATCAAGATTCATCTCGCGATCATCTGACAGATATCACAATATTTTTGGCATACTCAAATAAGATAACGGCCTCGAGTGGACGCCCAAGTACGTACAAGCTCTGTGAGAACTAAAGGCATATTTGTCATCATTACATTTTCCTCTCAAAGCCCAAACCCGGGGGACATCTCCTCATCTGCTTGGCTGTTTTTGAAGTAGCAGTAAGTGCAGTCCTGATCTGAGAAAGTAAAGGCATGCGATCTCCCATTTATTACATTAGCAAAACACCCATCGACGCCGAGACGAGGTACCCCACACCTCGAGAAACTGGCCCTGGCACTTGTCTTAGCTTCGCGAAAGCTTAGACCCTATTTCAGTGCCATCCTATCTCGGTCGTTACCACCTTTCCCCTAAGAGGCATTTTACATAAGCCCAAACTATCGGGGAGGCTAGCCAAATGGGCCATCGAGCTAAGCGAGAACAATATCACATATCAGCCATGGACAGCGATAAAGTCGTAAGTGCTCGCCGACTTCGTCGTAGACTTCAGTGCAAAAATAATGTCTGAGGTTGAGAAGGAAGCCATCCAAGATTCTCTCCAAACACAAGACCTCTGGGTCCTGTACACCGACGCCGCATCCAATGGTTCCAGATCCGGACTGGGACTCGTACTCAAGGTCCCTACCAGCGAAGTAATTTGCCAGTCCATAAGATGCCCAGACATGACTAACAACGAGGCCGACTATAAGGCCGTAATAGCAGGATTGAGGCTAGCACTCGAGTATGGAGCGAAATGATTAAAACTCTATTGTGATTCCCAGCTCGTAGTCAACTAAGTCATAAGGACTTTCCAAATCAAAGAAAAGAGGTTGCAAAAATATCATACTGAGATCTATAAGCTGCTCCCCAAGTTCGACGGATGCCAGCTCGATCAGATCCCGCATGCACAGAATGTTGAAGCTAACGGCCTCGCTAAATTGGTCGCAACCACCAAAAGCATAATGACCGGGGATAAAAGTGTGGTCCACCTCCTCAACTCTTCGCTAGACCAAATCTAGGTAAGATCTATAAGCGTAAATTAGGATTGGAGCAATCGTATTATTGCCTACTTGCAGGACGGCACACTCCCAAACGATAAAAAAAAAAGCCAAAAGACTAAGAATGTAAGCAACCAGATACAATCTCCTCCATAGCATCCTATACAAGAGAACATATCGCGGCCCTCAACAAAATGTTTGGGCCCGAACCAAACCCAGCACGTCCTCGAAGAAGTCCATGAAGCCCATTGTGGCTCTCACTCCGGCAATCGAGCACTCGTTAGGTGTCTCATGCGGGCAAGATACTATTAGCCCACCATGAAAAAGGAAGCCTCAGAATTCGTGAAGAAGTGCGAACAATGTCAAAGATACGCCCCACTAATTCACCAAGCAAGCAAATATCTCCACTCAATCACCTCTCTGTGGCCATTCATCGAGTGGGGGATGGACACCATGGGCCCCATCCCAGCAGGGCGAGGTAATATATGATTCCTTTTTGTTTTAACTGACTATTTCTCTAAATGGGTGGAAGCAGGAGCGTTTTCCTAAATACGCGAACACAAAGTAATCACCATTATATGGAGAAACATCATCTGCCGATTTGGTCTACCCAAAGAGATCATCTGCGTCAACGGACCCCAGTTCACGGGAAAGAAAACCACCGAATTCTTCGAAAATGGCATATTAAGAGGATACTTTCAACCCCGTATCACCCGGCGGGTAACAGGCAAGAAGAATCCTCCAACAAGTCCATATTAAACATCATAAAGAAAAAGCTCGAAGACGCCAAGGGACTATGGCCGGAGATACTCCCAAAAGGTTATGGGCATATAGAACTACCCCGAAGATAAGCACAGGAGAGACACCCTACTCTCTGGTCTATGGGACCGAAGCAGTTATACCAGTCGAAGTCGAAGAACCAGTCTAAGGTACTCCTACGAAAGAGATGCTAGTAATGATGAGATTAGAAGGCAAGAACCCGACTAGATCGACAAACGAAGAGATATGGCGCACATAAGGATGGACTAGATAAACTAGGACTGGAACTGGAACACCAGCCAACGCCCAAAATCTATAACTTTCTCCAATCATATAACCGGAGCAACAACATCAAAGTAATAAGAAACTTATGTTTATCAGAACACCTTTTATGTTAAGGTTAAGTTCGGTCCAGCTCGAACAACACCTATCGACCCTTAGCCGCAACTAAACAAAGGTTAAGTTCGACCCAGCTCGAACAACACCTTTCGGCCCTCGGCCGCATTTTAATAAAAGGTTAATTCGACCAAGTTCGAACAACACCTATCGACCCTCGATCGCGATTTAATAAAAGGTTAAGTTTGACCCAGCTCGAACAACACCTTTCGGCCCTCGGCCGCATTTTAATAAAAGGTTAAGTTTGACCAAGTTCGAACAACACCTATCGGCCTCAGCCGCGATTTAAAAAGGTCAAGTTCAACCAAGCTCGAACAACACCTACCGGTCCATGGCCGCGATTTTATAAAAGGTTAAGTTCGACCAAGTTTGAATAACACCTCTCGGCCCTCGGCCGCATTTTAATAAAGGTTAAGTTCAACCAAGTTCGAACAACACCTATCGACCCTCGACCATGATTTTATAAAAGGTTAAGTTCGACCAAGTTCGAATAACACCTCTCAGCCCTCGGTCGCATTTTAATAAAAGGTTAAGTTCGATCAATTTCGTACAACACCTATCGTTCCTCAACCGCGATTTAATAAAAGGTTAAGTTCAAACCAGCTCGAACAACACCTATCGGTCATCGGCAACAACTTGGCAAAAGACCAAAATCAACCAAGTTCAAACAACACCTATTAGCCAAATCTAAATAAAGAGGCACACCCGTCCTATATAAACAAAGGGCAGATATGGCCAATAAATATTCATCAACAAGGCTACGACCAACTAGAAGACAACAACAATAGAAAGAGCAGAAATCATAACAAGCAAACAACAAAAGCAATGTGCACAAGTGCGGAAACAAGTAACATGTATGGAAGAAGGAACAGGAAACAACTTAAACATTCATACATGAATAAAGATTTCATTAACAAGAGCTCTTAAAGACGCCGACAAAAATACACAAAAAGTCTAGGAGAAAGACTACTGGCCCTCACCATCACGGCCCTCTGCGACCTCAGCACCTCGTCATCCTCACCACCTTCGCCCTGAGGATAAACAATATTATACCAGGCGTCCTCCTCAAGCCGGTCTACACCCTCTTCCCCGTCCTCCTAGTCAGGTTGAGGCGTAGCGCGATCATATCCACAAGCGACTCGAGCTTCACGAGCCTTAACCTGGGTATCTTCAAGGGTAGCCTCAGGAATGGAGCCCGCTGCATGCAAGTCCTAAAACACATCTAACCGGGCATCGGCATGGATACATTCTTCGTATAACTCCCGAGGTACACCGGGAAAATCAGAAGTGTTGGTAGAGGACGATCGTGCAAGTAGTTGAGCCTTCTCGGCCTCTAGAGCGGTCACTCGATCATGAAGGACAGAGTTGTCTTTCTCCAGCTCCCCGACCTCTCCTCGAGCCGGTCTTCCTTAGCTCTTACCGTCGATTGATCATTTTACCGCTCGGCTTGAAGAGTCTTATTTGCCAACTCGAACATCTCCGCCTTCTCCGAGGGTCCAAACGAGAGGATTTTGCCTTCTCAAGTTCCTCTTGTTTCTCGGCAATCTCGCTGCTAAGGGCCTCCAACTGAAACCGGCACTCTTCAAGTTGCCCTCGCAATTCAACCACTTGAGCTTAAAGATCACTGCACTGGGCCTCTACGCCCCTGCTAACCTCAAGCTTGTCTTCCCTACTTCTCAACGTCCCCTCAAGGACGCTACACTTCTCTATGGCCTGCAACAGCTCCTCGTCCCTCTTCTTCAGATCTTCCTTCAGGGCCCGCATATTGCCGCCCTCGCGAAATCAACTGCGGAGATCCTGATACTTGTCGCGGTACTTGAGGTATTTATTTTTTAGTTTCACGAAGATTTCTTTACGCCTTTTCTCCCTCCGGGCACTCTCAAATTCTAAAATCACCATCTGCAGGCCCAAAAAGAATAGAAAAAGGTTAGAACTTTGAATGCTCTAAAGAATAGGAAAAAGTTTGCATAACAAACACTCACCCTAAGGGCGAGGCCAGCAATGCTCCTCGACAAGGCATCGTCATTTATCTCCTTAAGGGTCATACCCTCAACTTTGGAACAAAGAGGACCGAGGGCAGGGACTACCTCCTTAGTGTCCACCAACAAGTCACGATCCATAGGGATTGTGATAGTCCTCGAAGCCCCCACTAAACTCACCTCAAGCTGGGTAAGCCCCTCTCAATCATTCTCAGGTTGTCCGCATCGACATCAGAATCTGACTCGTCGCCCTCCTCAACAATACTTTTTCCCCTATCATCGGCAGGCAAAGAAGTATCTACGACTGTCTAAGAGGTTGAAGCCTCCTCTCGCCGCGAAAGGTCAAGGATGCCAGCAGCTGCCCCTTCGGTATCCATCCCCTCGGAATGAAGAGCCATGCCTACATCAGCTTTCACCAACCTCGGGCCTCGATACTCGGTTCAACATCATTGCTCACAAAAATCATCACTGTCTCACGCAATGAAAAGTCCCCTTCCGTCGTATCAACGGCCAGAGTGACTCTGTCACCCACATCTACAGACCTCATCTTTCGGGGTTGAAGATCACCGTCACTAGGCAAATGCTCATCGTCCTCGTCAATAAGTGAATATAAAGGAGGGGCAGAAGTCTCAATGGTCAAAGCAGAAATGGAGGTTGAAGCGACGATGAATGGAATTGGAATGAAGGTAGGAGAAGTCGTAGCAGAGGTAGGGGCAAAGACTGAAGTCGTAGTGGCCTTCCTCTTGTGAAACGAGGGAGTGGGAGCTCTCGACCTCCTCATAGACCCCCTGACCAAAGCTAAATAAAAACAAAAAAGGAAGAAATCAGCAAAGGTAACAGACATAGGCGAAGAAATTACGGAGTCCATTGTAGGGAATAGGTTACCTGCCGAGGTAAGAGATAGCCTGAATCTCTGAGAAAAACTCGACCAATCATGTATCCCCGCCGTATGAGGAAGAATCTGTCTAACCCAATCGGTAATGTGGGTCACCATCTGGAAAGGTCGAGCAGTAGCTGCAAAAAGGGAAAAGCCGATTAACCGACCCATGGTAAGGAAAATTATATTGAAAAAAAAAGATATATAAATAGATATGAGCACTTACGAATAAGGTTCCAAGCCTCAGGGAAGCCTGCGGCAGCGGACACTAAGGCCTCGGTCCTGACAAAGAAATAGTCAAGCCAGAAATGCCGACTAGCCTTATCATCCATCCTCACCACCAAAAATTTCCCCTCGTAGTGGCGAAGATTCAGCAATGTTCCTCGGTAGAAATGGGGGGCTAAGAGATGGATTAGGTGGCGCACTGATATGTCAACATCGGCCAATTCGGCGAATTTTGTCAACATCATGTCCACCTTGAAGATATAAGGGACGAGTTATGCTGGGCATAAGTTGTAGTAGCGGCATAACTCTTATATCAACGGCAGCAAAGGGAACGAATATCCTATTAAGAACGGATATGCATAAAGGGCGCAGAAGCCGGGGCGATCAACCCGTACCTCGTCGTCGCTTGTGGGGACCAAGTCCACGTGATCAGGTAGGTCGGGCCTAGCCTTGATTTCGGTTAACCACTCAACCATCATCATAGATTTAAACCTCTCTGTCACCACTTTCGGCGCCTTGTGGAAGTCGGGATTAGCATCGGGATATCGAGGTACGATCTCCTCTATAGTAGGTAAGGTTTCCTCATCAAAGGCAACTCCGTCGTCTTCCCCCTGGTCTGGAAAAACAACATCTAGAGGGATGGTATGATCTTCCATATGGATGTCTGATGAGAGGTCCGAAATTGTTGTGGAAAGAGGTAGAGAAACAAAGAACACAATAGAGAGGTAAAAGGGTTCTGTAGCAGAAGAAGAAGCTCTGCTAATGAAGTAGAAGGAGTGTGGGAAAGTTTCAAAATCAACAAACCACCCCCTATTTATAAGACTTTGGGGGCACCAGAATCGAAACGGCAGGCCATGATTAGCATGGAGATCGAAATGGCAGAACCAATCAAGGGTCATATGAATTGACGCAACACGTTAGGAAACAGCATCACCGTGACGCATGACGTCATGGCGTCACTCTTTCTCTTGGACCAGATGGCTCCAACAGACTTCCTGGGAAATTCAAAAGGATTCAAAACGTGAGGCTCTCAGAGAGCCACGTTGCTTGATTGTTACGACGACTACGACCTGTGTATCTAGCTCGGTAAGCTCGACAACAAACGACATTATCCACTCATCGACCTTGACCGCGAAGATGACCTCGATAAGCGGAGGGACTAACTATATGGGCCAAAAAATATCTTTGATATAGGCAAGCCACATCACCACCATGATAGTCTTCATTGGCTACCACGTGCTATCAGTAAGGTCTCCAAAGAGGTCTGCCCCAGGTCGAAGTTGAGCGACGAAGGGTGCGGTCGAAGAGTCAGCAAAAATCAAGGTCGTGAAGTCATCATAGTTCAAGGTCGAGGTAACATAGTTATAATGGCTAGTTTTAAGATAGGACACAAAAAAATATTTTAGTGGATATTCTCTGTACCTGTACTATTAGGGTTTCTAGGAACATATTCCATATAAATAGAAAGGGACACAATGATAGGGGACATGAAATATTTATTTGTAAAATACACTTTGACTTTATAGAGAGAATCTGGTCCTATTACAAGCATACAAAAATAACTTTTTTACTAATATTCTGGTATATTCTTTTCACTGGATCCAAGAACAACCTGTATTTTAAAGGCTCATCAATCATTCATCCTTGTCAGAAAGAATATCCATAGAACTCACCCATTTTCGGGTGACGCACACGTTTCTATTTACTTAAATGTCATTCATTGCCATTTATTGCTATTTAATGTTATCTTCTATCTTTTTGGATCATTGAACTGTGTTATTATTGCTCACGGTAAAATATACATATTACATGTCATAAAATCGATAACCTAGTCTTGAGGATATTATTATTAGCTAAAATTAATCTTTCTTTATTTAAATCTAATTGGTTGAACCAAGATATATATTTTTAGTCAAACAATATCCATTATACTCTTGATTGGAACTTTTTTTTTATTATGAATAAAAATAAATATAAGAGTATTTGCTAAGAATAAAATTAGGAATTATTACCCTAAAACATGAGAGAGTTCATTGTTTAATAGGAGTCACGGGATTCGAATTCGGTTTAGTCCCGGAGTGGAAAAACCCAAAAAAAGCGCGAGTGGAGAACACACATAAAGGATCACGCGTGACTCGTTCCAAGAAAAGAAGAGACACCAAAGAAGGTGATATAATTGAGAACAACAAGGGAAAGAAGGAAGGAAAAGAAGACGAAATTCCCGCAAAGAGAAAAAACCAAGAGGAAAGTGAAAAAGAGTTTTTCTCAAAAATGGGTATATAGAGAATTCAAGAACCCTGAGAGTTTTCTGTAATTCTTTTTTTGTTTTGTCAAGAATGCTTAGTCCTGATTGGAGGAAAAAAAGAATGATATCATCATTGGGTGCAGCTTCATCTTCATCATCTTCATCTTCATCAGCAGCAGTTCGTGTTGAAAAGGCAACAAGCGAGTTCTTGATTGGTCCTGATTGGACTATCAATATTGATATTTGTGATACCATCAATTCTAACCATTGGTAATTTTTCCTCTCTTTTTTTTTGCATACCCTTTTTTGTATATTTTTTGCTTTTTCTGGGAAGGGAGAAAGTTGACTTTTTTTTATATGGGGTTTGCTTTTTTAATTTGTTTCTTGTAAGTTTATTCATGTGGGGTTTTGTTTCTGTATTTGTTTGATGGTTAATTTTGTGTGAATTTTTGCTTTTTCTTTGTTGTTGGATGGTCGGAGTGAAAAAAGTTGACTTTTTTCATATGGGTTTTTTTTTTTTTTTTTAATTTCTGTGCTTCTCGTAAGCTTCCTTCATGTGGGATTTGGTTATGTATTTATTTGATGGTTGATTTTGTGTGTGTGTTTTGAAGTTAATGAAAAAAAGGGCACTTTGCATTTCTGAATTATGATTATCTGAAGTACTCATGTGGGTATTTTTGTGTTGGTTTCTTTTAAGTCAACGGAACAAAAAGGGTTCTTTTCATCTTGCTGTTTTCTGATTTCTGAGAATTTGAAGTCTTATTTGGGCATATCAGCCAAGAACTGAGCTTTATGTTAGTAAATTATATACAGTTTTCTTATTTGCCCTGTGGGAGCTTTTTTGTTCTTACTTTTTAGGTTCCAATAGTTGTTGAATTATCCAGCTTCACCTGTGTGTACCCAAGAATTTTTAAGGGGAGCATTTTCTTAATTTTTTCTTGTTGGTCTTGAATTATTATCTAAGAAAGGTGAATCGTCTGTGTCCTGTCTTTAAGATCGTCTATATGAATCGTCTGTATCCATTCTGCTCAACTCATGCCCATTTTATTAGTACTAAAATATATTGCTTCTTCAATAATTAGTTCTTTGAACATCAAACTTATCCCCCACACGGGTATACAAACACGGAACCCAATTATGTGTCGTATTATCATCCTTGTTTCAGTTACTGTGCAATACTCTCCATTGCTTGAAGTTGATGTAAACTCTATTCATATAGCTAGTGAAGGACAAATTAAGGTCTGATTTAACTCTCGCTACACTGTACCAGGTTAGCAAAAGATGTTGTCAAAGCCGTGAAGAAGAGGTTGCAGCACAAGAACCCCAAAGTTCAGCTACTTTCTTTAACGGTAAGTTTGTTGGAACCTCCCCCTTTATATAATTTACAGTCAATTAAATTATGTTAGGGCCATATAAATAGAGCTCAGCAGAATAGAATTTCTTTTACTTGCTATTTATATTCAATCTCTTTTAAGGCTGTTTAGCTGCGCTTAAATTTTGATGGTTTCTTAATGACTATTCTTTTTTTTTTTTGGATAAGCATTAATGACTGTTCTTTTTGTACTTCCCCTACAGCTTTTGGAGACAATGGTGAAGAACTGTGGCGATAATGTGCACTTTCAAATAGCTGAAAGAAGCATATTGCAAGACATGGTCAAAATTGTAAAGAAGAAGGCAAGTTTCTGTTCAAACTTCAAAGTACTCGGGTTCTTTCTGATTAGATGCACAGAATGTCTCAAGCTGAATTTTCATATGATATAGTAATATATGGATTATGGGATACTTTCTTGTTATACTTTAGTTATCACATTTTTATAGCGGAACTAGAATTATTACCAATGTAATGCCTGTTTAAGCTAGAAATGCGTTCTCATGCTGCTCGGGACCATTATTGAAGATTATTAGCTTTTTGGTCATTGCGATTTGTGCATTACTTGATCTCAATTTTGAGTGTCCACTTGACCCTTACGTTTAAACTTTTTTCCTGCCACTCTTTTGATGGTTTTGCAGACAGATATGCATGTTAGAGATAAAGTACTAGTACTACTGGACTCTTGGCAAGAGGCATTTGGTGGCCCTGGAGGAAAGTATCCCCAGTACTATTGGGCTTACGAAGAATTGAGGGTTAGTAACTCGATAAAAAGTTTTAGTTCAAAATCTTCTTTTATGAGTTATAGGCTTGTAATTCCACTGAGATACTCGTATGACATTGATTTGTTGGCTTGAAACATTACTTTTGATATCTATAATCTCTTTTTCCAATGATCAGTTGAGAAAGGGATTTATGCAATTCATTTCTGTGTTTTGATATTTTTAATGGAATTGTTGAGATGTTTTTGCCTTTGGTTCTTTCGTTTGTTTTTCTTTCCTATGGGGAGGGTTGGAAAATTTGGCGAACGACTGAATGTCATGCTTTAAACGCTTATTGGAGAAGTTCCTTTTCTAGTAACCATTTTTGTGTCACGATCATTGCAGCGTGCTGGCGTTGAATTTCCCAAGCGTTCATTTGATTCAGCTCCAATTTTTACTCCACCTGTTACTCATCCTGCACCAAGACAACCTCAACCTGGTTATGGAATGCCAAGCAATTCCTCAACAAGACTTGACGAGGCCATGGCAGCAGAGATGGAAAACTTAAGGTAAATTGACGTACGCCATGTCAGCCCTATCGATCCTATGTTGTTGCACTCTATAAATTGGTTTGTTATGATTTACTTTATCATATCCTTTGTCCTAACTTTTTTACCTTGCAGCTTGTCCAGCATAAATTCTATGAAGGAAGTTGCTGATCTGTTGGCCGATATGCTACAAGCCGTGACTCCAGGCGATCGATTGGTAAGTAACTTCTCACACTCTTCCTTCATTCACCCCATTAATGGAACCTCTTTAATCCTTTTCTATCTTTGTTTTGTATAGGCTGTACAAGATGAAGTTATAGTTGATCTTGTCGACCAGTGTCGCTCTAACCAGAAGAAGTTGATGCAAATGTTGACCACCACGAGGTAATTCTCCATCTTTTGTTTCTTATGGTGTTCATGAGAAAGATACTGACGCAAATGTTAACTAGGCTGGTATTTGCTATTTCTTTTCTTTCTTTTTCAGCATATTTTCATCACCTCATAAAAGTTGCTCTGGTTTGTGTTTAGGGATGAAGAACTTCTGGCTCAGGGTCTTGAATTAAATGATAACCTCCAAATGGTGCTGGCTAAACATGACGCAATAGCTTCTGGTTCTCCACTTCCAACTGAAGTCCCCAACAACAACATCTTAGCTAGAGAAATGCATGATCCAAGCCTCAAACCTGCTGAAGTTAAGCCACCTACTCCAGCAGCAGATGCAAAACCTTCTGCACCAGTTCTTGCACCAACAGCAGGTCAAATTGATGAAGAGGAAGATGAAGAAGATGACTTTGCCCAGTTAGCTCGAAGGTAAATATCGAAATTACAAAACCTGCATTTACTTCCAATATAAAACAACTCATTGCTCTAATGCAGAGCTGTGGATGCATGGCAGAGATCAAAATTTTCAGGCTATTACTTTCATAGGAAGGAAATTTTTATATAGTCGTGACCGTTATTGTACTTAATTGTCGTTTTGGTATTCCAAAAGGTTCAGATGGTTGAAGGAAGGAAGGGGGGTGGGTAGTTCTCAATACAAAGGCTAGTGACTTTTATTTGGATTTAATCACGGCAATAGCCTCTTGCTGAAATGCATGGTAAGGCTGCATACATAAGATCCAATATGGTCCGGTCCTTCTCTGGACCCCGCACATAGCGGGAGCTTAGTGCACTATGTTGCCCTTAAATGTTATTGGAAGTCAAAAGTACTTCCTTCGATTTATGATGTATTTATAGCTTTGGGTCTGTCCTCTCTAATGAAGTTGTCGCTTGTGCTGATGCAGACATTCAAAAACAAGTCCAGCAGCGCAAACAAGTGAAGGTATGGTCTCTGCCAATAATAGCAATTCTACGGGAGAATCATTGGATCCTGTCACAAGCAATGCATTGATTCTTCGAGATCCACCTCCTACTGCTATGCCCACGAAAGAACAAGATATAATTGATCTCTTGAGCCTGACCTTGTCATCAAGTATATATCCCGAGACCCCACAAAATTCTGCTTCAGCCAATCATAGCACGCATCAGGAGCCTGTTGCCTCAACCACGCAAGGGAATCCATATGCATCTCAAGCTTATCTTGGATATCAAGATCAGAGCTTTAACAGTTATGTAGCTCCTTGGGCTCAGGCTCAGCCCCAACCCCAACCTCAATCTCAGTCGCAACCTCAGTTTCGTCCTCAGTTTCAATCCGCAGCCCAACCTCAGTCCCAACCTCAATATCATCACCAATTTCAAACCCCAACCCAAGCCCAGTTCCAGGCCCAGCCCCAACCTCAAGCCCAGCCTCTGCATCAACCTCAATCGCAACCTCATCCTCGGCCTCAACCACAGTATCCCCAAGAATCATCATTACAATCTCAGCATACCTCGCAACAGCTTCCACAATCTCCTTTACAAACTGAACTGAACCAACAACCTAGAACTCAGCTAGAACTTCATCCTCAGCCTCAACAATTACCGCCACGTGCTCAGACTCAATTCCCACAGTACTCTGCTTATCCGCCTCCACCTTGGGCATCAACTCCCGGATATTTTAGCAATCCGAATCATTCAACTAGACCGTCCTACATGTACTCAACTCCACAAAACACATCCATGCCTTTGCAAGGTCCTAGACCTGTACAGAATGTTAACTCAATTCCTACTATGGGAAGCAATGGTGTAGCTATCAATGGGGATGCACAGATTCGGCCTAGCCCCAAGACGACATCCTCTACTGCTGGACAAAAACCCTTCATTCCATCTTATAGGTTATTTGAAGATCTTAGTGTTTTTGGTAACGGGGATCAAAGGCACAACTCATCTTCTGGTGTATCAGGAACTAACAGCCAAAGTATGGTTGGCGGACGAAAATGACAAGTATTTGTGGCACATCTTCTATACCATGCTGTCAATATGATGTACATGAGTGGACCTTCCCCCTCCCCCGCCCCCTTGCCCCTCACTTTTTTTCGGGTTTTTTGAAGTTTGCAGATGGAATAGTTTTATAAGATTGATTTGATTCTAGCCATTGGCATTTTACATATTTGATGCTTATGTTATGCCACAGTTATTTTAACCCCTTAGGGTGATGAGGTTTGATATTTGTTTCTGCAATTTCCATGGAGTTGATGTTTTCCCCTCCCTTCATTGTGGATTAACTTGTGTTGGTTTTACTTGAATTCTTAACTATTTCGAGGCATGGCTATTTCGGGGCATCAAGTGTCTGTAGGCCTATCAGCCATGAAGGCACATAAGCGAGAATAGTCTAAAAGGACGGTTATAAGGCATCATTTAGAGGGCCTGCTTTCGGCTGGTCATAACTAGAACTCTTAGGGTCTGTTTGGAAAGCCATGTGTTACTTGGCTGTGTAATTACTAGGGTAGTAATTACACACCCTGTCATTACATAGTATAATAATTATAATGACTTGTTTGTTTGCCAAAACGTAATTACAATGTAATTTTCACCATGTTTGGTTGAACAAGTTTAATTACATAGCTAAACAAAATTTTTGTTCACATTAACTTATCAAATATATTAAAAGTCTGTTTGAAAGTCACATAAGAATTGAATTTGGGTGTAATTGGATAAGAATTGAATTTGGGTGTAATTGGATGTAATTACATAATTTGGCATGTTTGTCGTAAAAATTGTACGGGGCGTCCTATTTGGTCGCCCCCATTTAACCTATACCCATTTTTTTTAAAAGTTTTAACTTGTACCCACTTTTTAAACAACTTCAGCCCCCTTTCTCCTCCTCCTTCTCCTCCGCCCTCATTTATCTTCCTGTGATTATATCCCACCACAATATCTTCGTAAAAAAGATATATGGAGCATTCGCAATGTAGTAGGCTGAAGTTCAACTCTAAGAAGGCTCCTCTGTTCGTTTTTACTAATACAACACCACCTAGATATGCATCTGGGTAACATCATTATTAAGAAAATAAAAAGCGATCGCATATTATCAATTGTTCAAAGTACATCTCAAATACGTAAACATGGCATATTAGTGTGATAATTTGACGAAGTGGTAGTTTATATTTAAAATTAAACTGGATGTTGGAAGAAGTTCATTTATCTTCCTGTGATTATTTCCCACCACAATATCTTCGTAAAAAAGATATATAGAGCATTCACAATGTAGTAGGCTGAAGTTCAACTGTTGGAAGGCTGAAGTTCGCCAGTTACAAAGAGCTGAAGTATAGTTCGCCAGTTACAAAAACAAAAACTTCAGCTCTAGAGCTGAACTTCAGGCCCGGCTACTAGAATGCTGAAGTTTTGCGTGATTGCCTTTGCTACTTCAGCCCCGTATGCTGAAGTTTTGCGAAAAAGCGGGTACGCTTGCAATTTTTTTTGCAAAGCGGGCACAAGTTAAAACGTGACACAAAAAGCGGGTATAGATGCAAATACCCCATGTTTGTCTAGCCAAGTAATTACTTGATCATCATGGAAAGTAATTGAGAGGGTACAATTGCACTTTTCAATTCTCAAGGGGGAGGCGAGAATTAGTGGTAACTACACTGTGCAATTACAACGTAATGTAACTTTTCTAATTTCTTTTATTTTTATTTTTCAAATATAGTAAGTACTATTCTTTTTTCCAAAATTTCTTTTGTATTTCTCTTATTCTCATTTTTAACCTTCCAACATGTTGCTTATATGCTTCCATATAATTTTGCTTCTTCTTTTTCTATTTTCTTCGTTATTCTTTGTTATCAAATACAATTTCGTATTTTACTAGCTTCATTTTCTATTCATTACCTATAAAATAATTATTAAGAAAAAAGTACCTTTTAAACTCCTCTTTATCTTTTTGTTATTTAAAAAGCACAACAAATCATAAATTTCATTTTACTCATACGAGTTGGTAAAATTTTCAATTTATAATTGAAATTTTTATTAATTATTTTAAGTTAAGATATTATCTATTTGAAAGATAGTCAAGATACCAATAATTTTTCTGATATAAGTTACCAATTAATAATTATTTAATTTTTCTTAAATATAGTTAAAATACCTTATTATAAGTAATAAGCATTTGTTATATATACATGTACACATTTATGAGTTAGTAAAAAAAAACTAAATTGTTATTGCAATTTTGATTAATTCATCTAAGTAATTATTTATTTATTTGGAAGATACTTACTACTTTTAAGATACTAGTCTCACGGTACGCGCTTTGCGCGTGTACCTATATCAGTAAATATATAATTTTTAAAAATTACATAAATATTATTAAATATTGTGTTTGAGTTATTGAATAAATATTAAAAAAAATATAAGTTCCTAAAAATAACGAATGTTAATCTCACTACGCTAGCTTTGTCAATAATTTTATTGAGCTAGCTCAGTGAGATTAATATTCATTATTTTTGCGAACTATATTTTTTAATATTTATTCAATAACTCAAACATATCATTTAATAATATTTACATAATTTTTAAAAATTATTATTGATATAGGTACACGTGTAAATGATAGAAGATACAAATTATTTTGAACTTTTTTCCTATTCGAACAATATATTATTTTCTTTGTCAAATTTGTGTAATATTTAAAAACTATATTTAATAATTAAAATATATAATTAGTTAGGTACCATATCTCTTACTTTTAGTAGTATATCTTATTAGAATTATAAGTTCCCAATGTAAGAAGAATGAATGTGAAACATATTTCTATTTGAAATTGTCGTCGGGTACACAAGGAAAAGAAACATAATATTACTTCTATTTCCGCAAAAAATACCTACTTTAAAGTCCTTAATATTGGGACTTCTTACATAATTCAAATAAGGAAAGATTTAATAAAAAAATTAATTAATTTTAAAGTCTTATATATTAGGATAATAACTAAATTACAATTTTATCTAGTAAAATTTATTTTCAAAAGGTAAAAAAGGTGAACGATATTTCGCTAAGGGTCTTCATATTTTTAATATAGTATAGATATAGAGCCCGTTTGGCTTAGCTGATTTAGAGTAGCTGATAAGCATTAGGTGCTGAAAAGCACTTTTAAGTGCTGAAGCTGATTTAAAAAATAAGCAGTTACGTGTTTGGATAAAAGTGCTGAAATTAATAATATGCAGCTAAAGAACCGGGTATACGAAGAGTTTTGTTTTAAAAAGAAGTATTTTAGGGATAGAATAGTAGATATTTTGGTCAAACTTAAACTGCTTATAAGCTGAAATTTGATAAGTTGGGGGAGACCAACTTATGGCTTTTGGCTTATTTTTGGCTTATAAGCACTTTTAATTTTGCCAAACGCGTAGATAAGCCAAAAAGTGCTTATAAGCCAGTTTGACCAACTTATAAGCTTAGCCAAACACCCTCATAGATAAGTATTAAATATTATCTAGTGACTATCCATCGTTCAATTTGGTTTATATATGTAAGCTAAGTACCCTAACGTTAATATTTTTTTTGTGTTTAGTCCAATCGAAGTGGTAAATTTGAATTGAGTTTAAAACTTTAAATACTATGGCTTCTTACTTCAAATAAAGAAGAGCTTAATAAATAAAATGCAGTTGATTTTAGAGTATTAAAAATTTTAAAAATAATTAAATATTATTTTATCTAGTGTGAAATATGTTTTTGAATCGCAGAAAAGTTGAATAATATTTCGATAAGGGCCTTTGTACTTTTAATAGTGTAGATAGATATAGGTAGATATAGATACTATATGATGTATGTATATTAGGCCTATTAGTAATTATTCATATATTTTAGTCCTATTAATAATAATTTGTGTAGGTGAAATCGTAATCGATCTTTGTAAATGCTAAGCTGCTACATAGTGTAAATAAGTAAAGAATTTATAGTTAAAATTTTTTAATACTTGAAAAAGAATTAAATGAGTATTCAATAAATCACGTGGGATTTGTTCAAACTCAAAATTCCACCACTTGTAATTTGACAACAATTGTAAAAGAATTCTAAAACTGAAGTTCGCTGCATTCTATTCTTTTTTAAATTTGGGTTAGACTACTTAGTAGGGTTAGTTTTGTTCTGGTCAGTCTCTTTATTTATGTTAGAACTAATATAATATAAATATTAGACATATTAACATAAAAGGTATTGTAGGCATGTTATGTAGATCCAATAAATAATTATATAAGGTAAAAACTTAATGATCATTAAAGTCATAAATAATCGGACTTCGTACACAAACTAAATAGGAAAGATCTAATAATCATAATTTTACTTAATTTCAAACTCCTAAATATTAGAAAAGTAATTAAATGACCATTTTGTTCAGTATGAACTCTAATTCAAAAGGGTAAAAAAGACGAACGACATTTCGCTAGGGGCCTTCGTGCTTTAATATAGTATAGATTATTTATCAATTTATAATTATTTAATATATTTCTATCGGTTAATTTGAAAAAATATTTATTTAATTATGTAATTACACCTGTCCAACTAAATATGACGGTGAGATTTATACTATAATTACGTTTTGGCAAACAAACAAGTCATTACCAATTACTTGGCATTCCAAACAGACCCTAAGTCACAGTGGTAGTTTTATTATAACAGTGTGAAAACTGTCGTATTTTTGTACCTGAGCAACAAAAACCAGCTGATTAGAGGAACAGATTTCAAATATTCTTAGGAAAATTTAAGGAAATATTGTCATTAACTTCTTGGAATCTTCTTAGCAAGTTGTACTTCAAGTTTGACTTCTCTTTTTCATTTCGTCATCTTTCTAGCATCTACTTTCAGTATCTCAATTATGTATGCTTCCAAAGAGCCAAACATTTGATTTGCTTATGGATAAGATTACTACGAGAGTATGCATTTAATTTTCATTCTCGTCGTCAGCTTCCTTGAAATGTTAGAGAATGTAGAGATTGTTTCGTAGCATGAGCCCCATAATATAGTTGCAGTGCAACAATTTTCTGAATAGTCATTCCTTGTCCAGTTCAATCAGTAGACAATCTGTTTGACCAAGTGATCTTTTTGTCCTGCAATCTTTCCTTTAATGCTATCCATTATTATCCAATTTGCAACAAAATTTGCTCCATTAATTAGCAAGTCAGCTTCGTTTAAAGATTGTAACTGAAACCATGGAAGTCAAGGAATACTGCTTGCCAACAACATTATATAAATTATGGAAATAAAGAGTAGTTCATCTGTACAAATTGAACCAAGGGATGAGATGAAGAAAAAAAAAAGTAGAGGGAATTGAACTAAAGAAGCACACAGAGAGAGAGAAAAAAAGGGGGAGAAAATTACAAAATAGAAACAATGAATAACGGATATTTACACCTTTCTTTACCTATTTATCAAATTATTTGCTAAAGCCTCCTCCAATATGTTGAACTTTTCCCAACTTGGCACCACTCGTTGTTGCAGAGGCTCAATGAATAAGTAGCACAAGATCTCAATGAGCTGATCAGCGTTTCACAGATGTTAACCGTCACCTTTTTTTTTTTTTGCAGCTGACCACCTCAACTTAAGTCTGTAAGCAATTTGTTTCTCCATCTTGAATGTTCTCATTGAATTATCTTGACGGGGCAATTTCATCAGCATAGATTGAAACACAAGCATCTGCTGCTCCAGCAGCAAGCAGCACTTGATAGGGGTGGAAGGTAAGACATCTTACAGAACCTATCTTCTGAGCCATGAAGGTGGACAAATATCTTATGGTGCCTAATTGCTCACCTTCCAGGTTAAAAACTTTTATTAGCTGCTTAGCCGAACCACTTGCTATAAGGGGTGCATGACGATGAACAGCTAGAGCTGTTAGCGATCCCCTATGAGCATCAATTGTTAAGTATGCTTCCTTCAGATTTCTCATATCAAGGAACTGAATATCACCAGCTTGAGAGGCACTGACAATCTAAGAAAAAAGAAAAAAAAGTTCAGGCATTCTTTGGTTTCCAGAAAAATATATCACAAGGATAAAATATTTAACACGAAACCTAAAGGTTTTATCTTTTATTAAGAATGATTAATGGCATGCCAGAAACAAAGAGAAAAGAAGTTGAAAGAGTAAATGTGACGAAGATAACAGTGATCACCTTTGCTGGTTCAAGTCCGGGTTGAAAGCCGATCCCCACAACTCTTTCCACTCTTTGGGTGTGAGGCCGTGATGCGCAAACAAGCCTAAACAAATATAATTTTACAGTTAAAATGGAAACTGAGACTAGTGTTTCACGCAAGAATAATACATGCATGTAAATCCGCCTGCTAACATACAAGATGAATTACTAGAATGGTTACCCATCTTGGCGTACTGAATTTGGACTCAACAACTGTAAAATCAACGAAAAGATGGATATCTTCTAAAAAACCCTAAAATCACACTCCAAAAGACATGGTTCTCCTACACCACCCACTCTCTCCAAATGAGACAAAACAAAACTAAAAGTTGGATAATGCAATCTCCATGACATCGCATCAATTATCCTGTAGAACCTGTGTAGCAAGAAAGCAGAAAAGAAAGTCACACCATTTAGTAAGCTTCATACTTACAGTTCAGGCATTCGAATATCAAATAGTTTGACACATCCATCCATAAAGCCAGCAGCAAAGTGTCCCGTGTGAACTTGAGAAGCAGACTGCACAACATCAGAGAGATACAATAAGCATCCATCAGCATACAATAAGCATTCAAATTCTAAGCAACCATATGCTGTCTCTCGTCCAAAAGTGCAAAACACTCGCAAGCGCTGCGGAATAGAACCCGTGGATAACTGAAAAAGGGGGGAAAAGGAGAAGGCTAGAATAGAAGAAAAAGTTATGTGAAAAGACTGGAATAGAAGAAAAAGTTATGTGTGTATATAGTGCCACGGCCACCTCCTTTCAGGAGACTAGCCATGCCTATTTTCCTAAAACAGGAGCATCCTAACCTCCCTTCCATTCAAGCCTAAGCATTACAAATAAAGCTGGATGAGTTCTTCAATTCTAGCCTTATAGGTTTATTTATCTTACCATTATAAGACAGTTCACAGTTCACAATTCAAGAGGCATACACCTCTGGCCAAAACTGAATCATCGTGTATTCATGCTATGCCTTTTGGAGGCAGTATCAGCACTTGATGCTCATCTCTATCAAACTTAGCTGATAACATCAAACTAAATTTAGCATGAACTTAGAAGAATAAGTCAATGCCATTCCCTGGTCCAATGTATTGCAATGGATTAGACCACTCTTTTCCACATACCAGCTTCCAATACAACACAGACCTTCCTACATAGGTATACTGTTTATATTATCTAATAGTTAATGATTTAAAGAGTTATCATAACATCGTGCTTCAAAGTATTGTCCATGGGCACAAAAAAATTTCTATATCTTCCGGAAAAAGTTTCTGCAAAAAAATATATATACTGGAAAAAAGTTTGTGCATAAAGAAAACACGTTGGATAGTCTATAGTTTTCTGAAGTCTGGAGTGCTTTGTGAGTGAGAAAAGAACCTTTGTTTGGAAACACCCTCAAAATACTTCTTCAGATAACAGCTTTTTTAAAAAACTTTACCAAACACGTTTGGAAAACGTTCAGCAAGATTTCAGAAAATCTCCCACAAACAAATGCCACGCAAATCTTTATCCAGTACAGGCGTCACATATCAAGTGGCACATACAACTTGCCAGAGACATTTGCGCCACCAAAAAAGTCTAAATAGCAATTGAAGAAACATGCGTTTTTTGGTATCTCAGGCAGCATCACTATGCTGGGCAATCTATCCTAATGTTTTATCTATTACTTAAAAATTAGTGTGCACATAGAGCATTAGAATCCTAAAGGTAATTGATCATATATATTAGTTCCATAAAATCTTAGGAGAAATGCCGAAAACTCACCAATGCTGAGATGCTGCAATCTGAGGATGTTGGAATTGTATTAACAAGCTGTTCTTTATCAAGATCCCAAGCCATGATTGACGAAACTTCACCAGATGAAAACTGGTAACAAATTGAAAAGGTTGTATTAGTACATAATAGCACAAATGTGAGAGACAAGGATAGTGCAGTACATCGATGAACTATGATATGTTACATCCAAATAAATGGGAAACAGAGCAATTGTAACACAAAAGAGTATGCTGCGTCCAAACAAATGGAACAATTATAATTACAATCCATATGCCTTTTTAAGAATATATCTTGTTCAGACTTTGAAGGGGATGTTTCTTTGAGTTTCTTGCTCGGGTCTTCTATACATGATTGTACAATGGATCCCCCTTGGATGTTTTTTCTCCTAATAAACTATTTACCTAACAAAAGATCACATCTAACCAAATGGAACTGAAGGTACTTGTGCATTCATATATTAATATCTGAAATGGCTAATATTACACAGTATTACCAGATATCCAGACTGCTGCTGCCAATCCACAACAGCGTTCACACTACGCACACCAGGTCGGTGACCTTGAATGGAAGAGAATGCAGAAACTAGTCTTTGTCGCCCTCTTACAGTATAGTCTTTCCAAATCCTTATGTTCCCATCACCTTTTATGAATGAAAGTTTGTTAAGATTTTAGGCATCAATGATAAATATAAATTAAACATCTGTGGCAGCAAATCTTTACTTGAAGCAACAAGGAGCAGACTCTCATCTAGCTCATTCACAAGGCAAAGCTTTGAAATTCCTTTATCAGGGTAACCATGGTTGTCAAAGCTGTTAAGAAGGGTAGCCTCCTCGTAATTCCATATCCTGTTCACAAAGACATAAGGGGCATGATATTTTATGCCTCACATACAAATACATATTTGGAAAGATAAAATTTTAGTTAATCAATGCTCTTTTACCGCATCAAAGCAACTTAACATCTCAAACTTAATGGTCAGAAACATTAAAAGATTTGAGACATCACAGTAAAAGATATAAGACTGACAAGAAAACAATAAAATAAGCAACTGAAACGGAAAAGCCCGTGAATTGATACAGGTACAGCGAAGCACTGATGCCTCTGATGGAACAAATTGAAACATCATTAACTACCCTTTGATCTGTTAATTTGCTAAAACTGAACAAGAAACCTAACTCAAAACCAACTTTAACAGAAATTGGAAACATTTCAATGCGAATGCCCAACGACACACTCCAAGAAATGTTAACCACGCTCTTTTTTTCTTTTTTTTGGGGG
>NC_031998.1:21612399-21680153 GCF_001879085.1 Nicotiana attenuata
GGGGGGGAGTTCCACTTGCTATTGACTGTTTACTGACAGACTCAGTTGAAATTGCAGCTCCAACTAAGATAGCACCTGAACTAACCTATACCTTCCAGTATTTTCAAGAACATAATGAACAAGATATTACAGCAATAATGGCTTTTGACCTTTTGATTTATTTTTTTTGGGTTTCATATTGAAAAAGTAATTCGATAAGATTCTTCTACCTGATTCTTTCACTCTCATCTGCTGCAATAACGATAGGTGAGAAGGGCTGCAGCAAAGCAGTTTTGGTGCCGGTCTCGAACTTAGTATCCCAACTAGCGATTTGATTGTGAAGTTTGCTTACTGCTGAGACAGAAAAAGCATTGCTCATATTAAAATTTAGACTTCATTCTGTATTTAAAAAAATGGAGAAGGACTACATGATAACAATTATGACAAACTCAAGCGAAAGAAGGGATGGATACAAAAGGGAAAGACACGCGAACTGAAGTACACTCACAAGAGTGTTGGCATTTTGCAATGAGGTCAATGGCCAACTTTTCCTTATCTTCCCTTCTAGCAATCATCTCTTCACTATCATCAGCTGCAGTAAGAAGTGGCTTTGAGAAGTGGCCACAACTCCAGTTGTAGATGGTTGATTGGGGAAGAAAACTGCGTTCTGAAGCTCCAGCAGAACCCAACAATGGGTCAGCTAATCCTGAGTCTTGAGAGTGCATTAGGTTGGGCCTGAACTCCAAAGAACAAACTCTTCGCATTCCTGTTAAGTAACTGGGCCGCGGGGGACTAACAGGAGGAGTTCTAAAAGTCAGAGGTAAATGCCCTGCAATAACAGCATATTAGAAAAAAGGGTATTAAATGAGGCCAGAGTCACTTCAATAAAAAATAATAAAAAATGGACAATAATTTCCATGAAAACCCTAAAATTACCTCCATTCATGTCAAACCAAGATGAAGATCGAGCCAATCCAGCATAACCGGTGTTTGGAGCTATTGTGGATTCACCGGTTGACTTAACTGATTTGGCAACAACCTGTTCAATCCCAATAATGGAAAGGACTCTCCGGCCAAGACCTGCAATACGTGGTGACGGATCCTTTGCCAAGGCACACATAGCCAGTACACACTGAGAATAGAGTGCATTGTCTAGAGGCCTTGGTCTTGTATGATTTACAACACCATTGGTAACAGCATCATTCAAGATTCCGGAATCAGAATGTTGAGAGGAATCATCAGATAAAGGGGATCCATGTATGATGCCGGGTGTTGCAAGGGGGCTGCTAGTCGAGACTCTCCCATCGCGAGATATGGACTGACTGTCACCCCCCACCCTCAGTAAAGGAGGAATAGGAGACGGAACTCTACTTCCATGTGGAATACAGTGAGTTGGGGTTGTATACCCACTACCTGAACTCTTGACCGCGAAAGAAGGCAAGGAAGTTAGCAAGGGATTGGACTGAGGCTTCCAATATGCAGCGGCGACTGACTTCAGGTGCTTGTTATGCCCAAAGGCAAAACGTGCCAAAGCTGCAAAGATGAAAAGAACATGAACCCAACTCCTACCAGTGTTAGAATTTCTGTAAATAGCAGTGATTACACTAAAAAGGTACAATATTATAGGGGTACACACAAAATCAAGAAAGGACTAATGAGGGAAAATCAGAGAACTAGACATGATTGTAAGGCAGCTGATACTCGCATTTTGCACCAAAGAATCAGAACTCATCAAGCATGATGAAGCAACTTTCAGGCTGAACTACTTGCACTGCTAAGAATACAACTGAACAACCAGAGTAAAGTTTCCGACATGGATATCATTTTTTTTCTTTTCCTTTCTCCTATTTTAAAGCAAATTAAAGATATTTGAACAAAGAAGTGACATGATGATAAAGAATGATATTTTTGGCATCAGGTTCCACCATCAAAGTGAAAGATAAACAAAATTCATAATAGGGACTGATACCATGCATAAGGCACCTCATCATACAGAACTGTAAAGGCAGGTCTTTATAGGCAAATCTTTCCAAATAATAGTGCAACTAAAAATATTTTTCCTTCTAGCAAATAAAGACCAAATATTGGGAAATGAAGGTGGAAACACCGTAAGTGTATCAAAATGAACAATCTTCACTCTTCAGGTAGAACAGTCAGCAACAGCATACCTACAGCAACCTCTGCTCGAACCAAAGGGCTTCCGTCAGAAGCAACACTTAGAAGGCTCTTTATTATACTGACTTCAGTCCTAACCTTCTCCTCATCATCACAGTCTTCATCCCCTCCAACACCATCCCTAGCTGAGACAAATCCAACATCGAGTAAAGTTCCTAGAGCGAATATAGCTGCAGCACGGACCTGAAATAATAAATTTTAAACTACTAGTCAAAATCCAAATATTTAATTGAGGACCAACTTGCATCCACTCAACAGAAAATTAAACAACAAACCTCAGGTTGGGGCTCAGACAGCAGAGGAGCAAATATTGCTGGTGCATCTGCCTGCAAACCTAGCACTTGTGCCTCTGTGAAATCCTCCCAAAGTTTTCCCAGACAAAGGCACAGCCATTGAAGAAAAAGTGGTTCAGTTTGTGCATCATTAGGGGTCGATCCCTGAAGATGCTTCAAGCAGACATGTATAAGACCCGCTTCAGTACAGGCCTCCTGACCCCGTCTGTGACCATCCACAATGACTGCCAAAACAAATGCAGCCATTGCCCTTTGCTCTGGATAAGCCTCCACACTGTCAAGAAATCTAATGA
The DNA here is from genome assembly GCF_001879085.1 of Nicotiana attenuata. NCBI lineage: Eukaryota > Viridiplantae > Streptophyta > Magnoliopsida > Solanales > Solanaceae > Nicotiana > Nicotiana attenuata. The sequence continues at coordinate 21,615,140 of NC_031998.1, forward strand.
AATACGCATGTCCTCCATCCTTTACAAGGTCAACCTGGCAAGACTGTTGACTCAAAGGAAAACAATAATCTAATAAGTTTCAGAATTAGAAGATCAGAACAAATAACTAATACAGGATAAATACAGGTAACAACCTAAGACAAAGAGAGAAAATTTAGTAAGGTAGCATGACAAAAGAAACCACTTTTACTTGCTGAAGAGCTTATGACATCATAACTTACAAAAACAGAAAAGAATACCCCACAGGTGTAACAGACTCCAAAATTAGAGTAGCTAAATTTGAGTAAAATCAGAATAAAGAATATAACCTATTCTAAGTAGTTTGACATATTGGGGGAAAAAAACAGTAACACACAAAACTATCGGAATCAGCGGCAAGATCTCCACTTCTTGCTCTCCAATTGGAGCTTAGTTCAGTGAAAGAGGCTGGAGATTTTAGGTCTATTTTAATCACAGAAAGTATCACTCGTTCTTTCAAAAGTCTGCTTTATACACCAAAAGAAAAGCACTTTAACAGTTTAAATAACACAAAAAGTTACAAACTCATGTCCTATTGATCTCCAAAAACATGGCAAAGTGTCACAACATAAAAAAAAAAAAAACAAAAAAAAAAACAACAAGACATGGATGGAGTCCATCACTGTCGGCAGGTGTTTGATTGTAAGGCCAAATTTTGGTGAGTGTGCTTCTTAGGTAGTAATAACAACAAAAAAGAGAGAAAAGGAGAACTTCGTATAAGAAAAAATAAACACAAAGATAGAATACATAGGAAATGAAATATTAGACAGCACAAGTGATGAATTACAACCAAATCATGTACCTTATCTAGTGCAAGGATCTTCGTCCAGATGAAGACGAGAATTTGTCTAAGTTCAGGAGTGGTGGTTTGCAAAAGCTTAAGAACATAAGGAAATATTCCTACAGACAAGGCCTGGAAGGAAGCAAATTGTTGGCTTAAACATTAGTCGCAAAGTAGATGCCACAACCAATTACAGAAAGAGGAAACGCGCAGCCACCTTACCAGATCTACAGCCCAAGGTCCCATATCGAGAAATCTTCCAAGAAGTACAAGTGCACGGAACCTGTGGCATTGACTAAGTAACACCTAATAACAAAGAAGATTGATTACAGAGGCATGCAAGGGGAAAAATGCACGAAGATAGCAAAACCACTGAATGTAAAGAAAGCCTAATATAACCAGCCAAAATAGCAAAGACCACTAGCAGCTCATATTTGAGGAACTATAGTTATCATTCTCTGTACATATCTTTAGCGCCCGTTTGGACATAAGAAAATTTTTCCTTTTGTTCCAAAAAAAAATTACTTCTTTTCCGAAATCAGCGTTTGTTCATAAAATTTCCAATTTTCACTTGAAGATGCATTTTGGAAATTTTCGAAAATTTGAAAAACTCCAAGAAGCTGTTTTTCGAAATTTTCGCTCAAATCACTTACAAAACTTCAAAAACAACCCAAAATTATATTCATGTCCAAACACAACTCTAAATTTCAAATACCATTTTCACTTGAAAATTTTTTTCACCATTTTCTTGGAATTTTACAATTCTTATGTCCAAACGCCCACTTAGTGTCACAAGGACAAACATTAAGTAAATCAACACCTACTTCATAATTCAAATGAGAAAACTCTGCTCAACCAGCAAATAATACCAACAGCAATATCTGCTCCGACAGACACGATGCATTTCTTTAACCTCAACAATGACACTACAAAAAGCTTTGCTGCTAACCCAAAACTTTAGTAACTCGCATCCGGTTGATTTCTAAGTAGATACAAAGTAAGATTCACCACAATCATTAAAAAAAAGTGCACTAATCTACTGGACATGGATAGATCACTTCCACTTTTCAGGGGACATGGGAAGAAGAAAGTTCAATATTCACATAAAAAGAAGCCTACGAAAGAAATGGAAAACACATGTTGTGCCAAGAATATTAAACCAGCATTAGGCGGCCTTAGAAATGAGTCAATGCCAACAGGAAAAAGTTAAATCATTCCCACATCTCAACCTAACACAGGGAGATGCTTCAAGCATTCCACAGCATCATGCCAAAGCATTCTTTGATATTTTCTATCAAAGACAGAAGAGACAGCAGCCAGCGCTTTTATCAAGTCAATAAAAAAGAAAAACAACTTTTTGAATTTTTTGATAAATATGGAACAAAAGCTATTGATCCAAATGGTTTATGAATTTGACTACAGCATGGAGTATCTAATATTTTTATCCCACCTTTTCATCAAATTATTAAAGACATAGGAGTTGACAGGAGATGCGGGGCGGATGGAACCTACATCCCAGAAAATATACTTAAAGTCACCACAAGATGGCAAGAAGAACCAAGGAGAGCTCCTCGTTTGATTTGGACCATGAGAAATTTCCTACCTGTAGCACTATGGGCAACTGCTCTGGAGGCTTTTTATCCTTTGATCCATGGTCAAGCCATACTTCAAAAGCTGTCAACTGCTCCGTGAAAAATGGACTTGGCTGAAGACATAACACAGGCAATATGTAAGTCCTATATATAATATTCTTGTGGAAGTTGGAATTATGAGTATACATATCAAACAGATGGTAAAGCAATATGCCCACCTGAAATTCTGCATTGGGATCCTCAACTAAAGTTGGAAGCTGTGAAAGACAGATTTCTGCTGCCATGTCCCATGCATCCCTATCATACATGTAGACCACAAGTGAGAGAAGGGTAAATATGAATTTTAGTAATGAGTAAATATTTAATGTAGTTACCACATATGGTGCTGATGAGTAGGTGGTAGCATTGGGTATGAAACCGGTGAACAATTTGCCGAGCGCATGATTCTTTCAGCAAGCAAGAAGTTTCTGAACAAACTAGCAACTAATAGATCTTGCCTAAACAATCTCTGAAACAGCTCTGCATGTTTGGAACTCATACTTCAGAAGGAAATTAACATGCTTAAATCATGATATCTGCATCAATCTAAATAATCTATTCCATTACCATGCGGCAGAACATTCCAGGCAATTGTGTCAGTAACTGCAGTAAAAATCCAATTCAGTTCGCCCAGAAGTGTCTTCCGATCAGTTTGACGGCCAGGAATTCTATCAATCAGAGAGTAATCAAGCGACTCTCGGAGCAATGAACGGGTGCAAAACCTAGAAGCCAAACACACAAGATAGTGAGATTTAAATGGCTAGCAATTTTTGCAAGAAAAAAGATGTAGCTATCACACTTTAACAAATGCGAGGAAAAAGTAATTGACTTATTTAGCAGAAGCAAATGCATCAATGTAAAAAGAGAGAAGTAGCACATTAGGTTTAAGGACGTAACAACACACACGAGCAAGCAAAAGATAGTTAAGCATTTCTTAGAACACTAACATTATGAAAATGCACTAAGATGTCATTATCTATTTCCTATTAAACAGATTGACCCGAGAGGTAACCGTTATTTTCGTGTATTTTTTTTTCTTTTTTTTCTTTTTTTGTTGCTACAGAGGCTATCATTAACTGTGAACATGTAGGCGAACCTATAAAAAAAAATTCAAAAGAGGAGAAAAAAAGTGAGAGGGAGAGGGAGAGGGAAAGAGAGGAACTATGTAACATCACAAAGTGAAAATGAAAAGTGAAACTATACTAATTTTCCATCACCCAAGAATTACAGCTGTGCTTGCTCCACTGAAGAATTGGACAAGTGAAGAGAGAGGCAGAAAGAGGAAAAAGAAGAAAGCATAAACAATTGTTGAGAGCATGTCACCATCTCAATGCCATTTTGATGGGTGTGGTGAGGCAGGAAGTAAATACATCGGCTGGAAACTCAGCACTCTGAGGAAGCGTCTCATGTGCTTCACAAGCAGCAAGCAGAATACAATCCCTTGCAGAAGTTCCAGAAGAACCAGAAGCAGTCCAGTCCTGAAGCTGATCAAACAAAATGCATTAAAACTAATTAGAGGGCCAGTAGGAATGGATAGATCAGTACCACGTCACGAAGTACAATTTTTCTTTTCCTATGAAGACACAACATACATGACGTAAACTGGCAATTAAGAGTATACCTCTATGAAGGCATTAACAATCATCCCAGCAGCAGAGCAGTCAAACACATAGATCGATGGTGTCTTCAACCAGGAATCCAAGTCGCTGATTGGCAAAGGGATATACTGCGTATAACTCTAAAACAAACACCCAAATAAGAAAAGACAAATATCACCCACAGCCCTGAGAAAGCAATCTGGGTAAGAAAGTAAACCTTATTAAATAGCCAAATTTCACCATTGGCTGTAGGTTTAGGTACACCATGTCCATTATAATGGAAAAGAACTCGTTCTGACTTGGCATACTTTCGACAAGTTGTGCAAAGTTTCTTGACTTCATCAACAGTAGGATCCAAGGAAATCTTATACTTAGCCTGCATATGGTTACATACAATGTTTTGTCATTATAACTACTCATTCACCATCAAATTAGTGGCAAAAACATTTTCTTACCCGAGGTTGCCACCTCTCGTATTGTTGGTTCAAAGTTCTCCCAATTGTTTCAAGTGCTTTTTGAGGTGCCATCGAAAATGGATCTGTAAAACAAGCAGTAATAAATACCATTAGTAATACTAGTCTATTGAAGAATTTCAAGCACTAACCTTAGAAAATTAAGCTGGAAAGCAAAAAAAGACAGCCTAGTTATCAAATTATATCTTATAACCCCTCAGAGAATATGATACCTGCACAATGAAATTTGCTGAGATAAAAACATCCACATTCCTTCAAGTAAAACAGACTCCGCCAAGAAGAACCGTCATCAATTGTTTTTATTTAATTTGAAGTTCTGGAAAAAAAGGGCAGCCCGGTGCACAAAGCATCCCGCATTCACGCAGGGTCCGGGGAAGGGCCGCACGCCTAGGGGTGTGATGTAATCAACCTAGCCTAATGCAAGTATTAGTGGCTGCTTCACTTACTTACCAAAAACAGATCCTTCATTTACCCCTACCATGAGACATGAAGCTGATGCCAATAAGAGATTCTTACTGGATCCAGTTAAAGTCTGGCAAATGCTTTGAACAAAGCAAAGAAGACGGAAAGACGGAGACGCATTGAGAAGACAAGGAAGACAAACTGAAGCAGAAGATGCAGGAAAACGAAAGAAAAGGCAGAAAGTTACAAGACTAGGAACGAAAATCCAGGTACTCTGTTCTCTTTCTTCCTTACCTTTTTCTCTGAGCGAAATCGACCAGCGACTCAGCTCGAGGTCTTCATCTCTGTTAGACTCAGAATGCTAACAATGCCCGAAATCTACTCGATCGAAGTATGTCATAGGGACAAAGCACATTTTAAGACAGACTAACGTTGAATTATGTCAGCCAGGGGAAGCAAACCCTTACTAGGAGAAGCCTAGATTAGGTAGTTTTGAAATTTCCCGATGTAAGCGGAGCTGCTTGAGGGACTGTTCCTATGGATCTTACTTATCAAAATGGTACTTCTCTGAATCACTGATACGACATCTTCATCTGAAATTATGGTGTATTTTTTATTTATAACAGTGGTGTCCGGGCCAGCTTACATGCACCTCGACTAATTCCACGGGTACCTACTACCTCCCACCAGCACTGGAGGTTTCTGCTTATCTTTCAAAGCCAAATGTCACGAAACAGTTCTAAAGCCTGGATAAATTTCAAAGAAAGATGAGGTTTCAGAAGGATCTATAAATTGGTTGCATCCATGACATATTCTACTATTGCTGACAGAAGAATCTCTACTGGAAAAGCAGACATTCTTGATGGCATGTCACATCCTTTATGCAGACTCCCCCCCTCCCCCCCTGGTATTAATAGAATTACCCAGATTTTAAAGAAGTTTAACTGAGGTTCTCTCTTCTTTGTTTTTGGTTTGGATAAGGAGTGCTTTAACTGAGGTTCTACATGAGTTAGATATATTGCCCTTATGAATTTAAAGTTTCTACGAGAGTGGAGATCCTACCATCAAGTTTAATACGGTTTGTTATCAAGGAACAAAAGGAAACTTTGAGCAATGAACTTCCTAGGCTTCATGAGAAGTCTATCCTGAAAGTCCAGGTTGCTTTCCTAACAAATCCTCCTGGAACATATCAAATTCAAGTCGCCTTTGTACACTTTACCAATAGCTAATTCTTGAGAAGTTGTATCTATAGTCCAAGTCCTTTCAGCAAATATCTCTATCACAATGCAAGTAAGAAGATTGAAAAGCTATAATCCTTTAGAAGAGCAGGGTCTCACTTTAAAACAAATTTACCACTGAGATTATTTTTCTTAGGGGAAAAGGGAATATTATGGTCAATCATCATGGACAATCATCCTTCAGGATATAAAAGGTATTGCTGAAAATTACAAAATGTAAATAGAATGAAATAAAGTATATTCATTAAAACAAAATATTAGCAAAAAGAGCAGTAGCTGGTTATATTACAAGAAGAAGAAGAAGAAGAAGAAGTAGAAGGAGGAGGAGGAGGAGGAGGAGGAGGAGGAGGAGAAACATACCAACCCAACACTCCATTCGAGCACAAGGAGATATCTTTATTACATCAGGTGGATCAACGCTGATGTTTAAACACAAAACAAGGGCAACACATCCCGTCTTCATCTGCAGAAAATTTAGCATGCTAAGATGGACAACAAGGTAAAACATTGGGTGTGTTTACTGCGTGGAGGGTAAGTTCCAAATGCAAGTTATACTAGTGAGATTGTAAAATACAGTTGAAGCACGTTGGTCATCAAGCATTACATCTGTCAATGAATACTTTAAATATTAAGTAACAAGCAACAACTAGAAAAAAAATTATCAAGCATTTGATGAATCCAAACTCTTTTTTGGACTTTTTTGCAAAACTGCTGTTTCAATCAGCCAGCACTAAGCTGTCTCTTTCTGCAAAGAAGAAAACAATCTCATCTGGATACCAATAACGCTAGAGCACCATGGTACACCATTCAGAAAAGATTATTGAAGGGAACACACTTCATCATAGTGCCTGGAATGAAATTTGGTCCGTAATAGCCTCCGCTTCTCGTCTAGCTAATCTCAATTCAGATAAGGGAGGTAATACCTTTCACAAATTAAAGAATATTGTGGATGACTGTAGTGCAGTCCTATACTCATATGCACATATTTTTTATGCCAACATGGTATTTATTTACCATACTCCCTTTTCTTTATCCTAACAATTAATGAAATGTTTTAGTTGCTTAAGAAAAGGCAATATTAGTTCAGAATGTAGGTTATGGCACTTTTTATTGTAAACTCAAGTATACCTAAAATTTACAGATTTCATCCTAATGCTTGTATTATCTCTATGCTATTATGCATTTCATTGTAGTTATTTTCTTTTGATAATGCATGTTATTTTAGTTACTGAAGGAGCATAAAGGAATACTTACATCTTCAAACTATAGTTCATTGCATCTTAAATATCTAGATTAACACTAAAAAAGGACCTCACAAAGTCATTTTAATTTGGTTATGGGAGGGGCATAACTGGATAATTACTTCTTCAAACAATAGTTCATTTCATTTTAAAAATCTAGATTAACACTAAAAAAGGACCTCACAAAGTCAATTGTGTGAGGACTTCGACAGCAATTGTTGTTTAATTTTTGCTTATGATACAACAACTACTAATACTACTATTGAGGCGTCATACTAGTAGTTGTTCTTCTCAAAACAACTATTACTACTGTTACGCCTCAACCCCGAGTTAGTTTGTTTCGGCTATGTGAATCCTTGCTATCCGTGTCACTCAATATAGCAATTTAACACTAGCTTTTTTTTATGATGTTAATGTTTTTAAAAGCAAAAAGCGCAAAAGAAGCGACAAGGTCCTAGGAGCTTGAAGCGAAAGCAAGAAGTGAAGTGTACACTCCATTAAAGTAAAGGGCACAATTGCAAAGTTGATATTCAAAGAACCGACCCCTTTTCGTTTGATGGATCAATTTGCCGATCCTTGTTTGAAGCGCACATATCTCTGAAGCGATAGCTTCACCTATGACGCGATAACCCCTCACGAGACGTTGCTTCATTGCTTTTACGCGACAAAGCGATTAGCTTTTAATAACACAAGATAATGTTATTGTCTCAGCAAGCTTGCAGACACTTTGACGATATTACTAGGTACCTGCTACCTACCATCAAAAGATATTAAGGCTCTGACATATAGAAAGAAATCACTTGGTTTTTTTGTCTCTGCTTGGGTTTAAATCGTGTTTTTCCATGATTTTCACTCACTTCCCGCTAAGCGACAGCCTTGGTGCTTGCATCTAATATTTGCTTATGATATTAAAATATATTAAGCCCAATGAGTTTTTCCTTGTGTTGTTTTCTTTCGGGCTATTTCCAGTAAAATCCATGATCCATTTTGTCCCAAATTGAACGATAGCATTTCTTTATTAATCCCTCAAAAGACAATTTATATAGCAAGAAAGTAGTCTTCTACCACATACTGTACTCTAAACAAACGCTCTACTTTCAGACTTTCCAGAAGAACTTCCTACTGAATTCCTCCCATTAAATCAACAAGTGCCTTCATTGACACATCAAGTCCAAATGATTACCCACAAGGGGAATCACTCTTGGGAAGGAGGCTGGTAGAGTGGTGATCAGCAATTAATAAGCCTCTTGAAGTCTAATGTTCTAAAGCTTAAAAATTGTGAAGATTGTGCAAAAGCTAGCCCGTGAGGGGAAGATTTCCCTATAGAAGGAGACCACAACTCATTCCCTTCTGGGACATAACACCTTTCCACACGCCTAGGATTGGACAAATGAAGCTTGGATAACGTAAGATAGGGGCCTAACATTGAGAAACACAACAACAGGGAGCGATGTGTCTAGCTCTCATACCATGTGAAGGAAATGGACATTGGCCCTAACTAAACCTCAAAAGCTAGCTCATGAGGGGAGGATTACCAAGCCCAGATAAGAAGACCACAACTCATTCCTCAACCAATGTGAGACTCACGAAAAATAAAAGGCACACAATGACCCAATAAGTTTCCCCACTTAGTATTCTAGCCCCATTGACTCCTTGTTATCCTACTATGTTAGAAGTCAAAACATGACATTTCAACAGAAAGCGAAGACAATTTTTAACAGACCAACATAAGCATTTAGTCTCATAACAATCCTCCTAATCTTTAAGGAATTACATGTTTAATGTCTTAGTCAGAACAACCTTGATTCTGATGTTCCTGCAATTTTGGGAGACACTATCCACATGTTCCAAGTGCTCAAAATTGAGGTAAGAAAAAAGTAATCTTCCACATTAGTTCATGCCAAAAGAATCAAAAAAAGAGCACAATCAGCAACTAGTTCTATGGAAACTCATGTCTAGCTCCCCAACTTAACATCCAAGATGAAAACAAGCTTCAGTTTCACTTGGATACACAAAGGTAGATACTCCTGCAATGATGACAGATGATCACTCATGCTCCCACACAGTACTAATCTTCACCGTCAACCACGAAACATTAAATTAAATCTAGTATCCGACATTTCCTTGCAGATCACAGAGCAGAAGCTGGAATCTCTCGTTCGAACCTCCATCTTCCAACTGGCTGTTAGAAACAAACTTCTTTTATTATTAGATTAAACCTCAGGGCACCCAATTTAATAAGACATCGACGTTTTTCCAATTTTTTTGAATTATAAGGCAATGATGTAGCATAAGGTTCACTCTAGAGAAACAAAGCAAGCACGTCTTATCAGCTTACAATTGCATAGTAGCATTCAACTTTCAGAAGAAAACCAGCTAACAAATCAAGGAACAACAAACAAGTATGATGCTTTACTGCAACACTAATGTACACTCCTTGTTACATTAACCAAACAATCAATCAACTACGCATTAATTCAACAATATAAATGCTCCACTCAATTCATGCTACATTGAGATAAACAAATGAAAAGAGGCACAACTTACACGGTCCCTAGGCCGCCATTTAGAGACCAAACCGGTATCAGAAGGACCAGAAGGAACACAATCCTCAAAACCATCATGCCTAAGCTCACACAACACAATAGTCTGCGGTAAATAAGCCATACTCGTTGTCGTTGTCATCGCATTATTATCACCACCCACAACTCCACCCCCACCACCAACAACATAGCTGCTACTGCTACTAGCAGTAGCAGTAGTATCCAAATCCCTAACATTGTTACTACTCCTCTCTGCTTCATCCTCGTGATGATTGCCAAATTCATCCAAAGCTGCTGATGATTGCGATAACCTGGACGCCATTAAATCCCCCAATGCCATTCAAAATCACACTATCAACAATCAAAAACCTTTAAATCGTGTAAGTTTGCCCTAACCTTGCCCTAATCGAACAGATTTTGGAGTAAAACTCATAACACAGATCGATTCAGATACCAAGAAAGTATAAAGTTACCGTTTTTATCCGATAAATGATAATTCACAATAAAAATGAGGGTATTTTGGGGATTAATCGAACCGGTGAAAAAGCGATGGAGAGAGAAGGGAACAAGGAAGGAAGGAGAATCCAGCTTCGAGAAGCTTCTGGAAAACCCTAGAAGAAACCCTAGAAGAAGATGCTGGTGATTTTGCAGAAGAAGAAGAAGAACGAAGAAGAAGGACAGTGCGGCTGTTGAAGCAACAAAACGAGAAAACAGAGAGAGAGAGAGAGAGAGAGAGAGAGAATAGAGTTGTAGTTTTGTAGTATAATAATAAATAAATAAAAAATAAGAAAAAGTAAGCAATTTGACAAAATATACCAAAAGGGAAAAATTTACAGAGTCGAGTACAAGCGTATATACACAATGTACCATTTCACTTGTCGACTAAGGTGTGACTGGCTGTCTCATTTTTTATTTTTTATTAGAAATGAAAAGTTTTTATCAATCTCATCACAAATTAGCATGAATTCGTGATAATAATAATAGTCCAAATCTGTTATAAAACAATAAAAGAAGAAGAAGAGTATTGCAGAGAAAAGTAAAGGGAGAGAATTATTATTGATTTTGGATGAATTACAATGGAATAGAACCTCTATTTATAGGGAGAGGGTGACTTAACCACCAAGTAATAAACTCTAGAATCTCTTTAAATATAGACATTCACCATAAATAGAACTCTATTTATAACACTCCCCCTTGAATGTCTATTCAACAGATAATGTGTCTCGTTAAAACCTTAACTAAAAGAAAACCCAATGGGAAAAAAAATCCTAGAAAAGGAAAAAGAGTACACATATCTAATAATACGCCTTTTGGTTGCCTCGTTAAAAACCTTGCAAGAAAAACCCAATGGGACAAAATCTTGTAAGGGAAAAAGAGTACAACGCGTATTAACTCCCCCTCATGAGAGCATCACTTCACATCCTTAAGCATTTGCATTCCAATCTTGTGCACCATCTTCAAAAGATCTTTGGTAGATATTTGATAAACAAATCAGCCATATTAACTTGAATGAATATATTGCACCTTGAAATCATCATTCTTGATAGAGATGAATTGTCTTCATATGATCTAGTTGGAATCATCATTTCAATATCTTCACATAGGGGTGAAAACTCTTGCTATCATATTATCATGCATATAGTTATAGCAAGATACATTTGTGCACAAATTGCATTGAGGATGTAGTACTTCATGACCATGAATTCTATATGTTTTAAGCAATTTAAATCCTTCAGGGATTGTTAAGTTATATAAGCCATATAATAGACTTTAGATGCATATCAAGTTTTCATGTCATGCTAGACATATAAGATATCGAAAACTGATTGCACATACCATTGACTTTATACTTTCTAAGTGTTTGAACTACATATTCAAAACTACATGGCTTTCATATGAAACCAATTCTATTTGAATTGTTTCTTCAGACTTAAGATCCTCATATATATATTTAGCGCTATCATAGATGTCGTCGACAAACATTTTATATCAGTTTCAATATTTTTTCATAAAGACATTACATAGAGATCTCTTCATTCATATTTTCAGGTACCTAAATCTCTCTTGAGATTTTATGAAGTGTTATGTCATGTGATCTTCTAGATCACTTGCCTCCTTTATTATGATTATTTTGATCATTTGCTCATCTTCTTTATCAAGAAGTTTATTTGAAACCGATTTGTCTATATGCTTTAAGCGTACTATAGACTTTGTCCTTCTAGGACTTAATAGGAGCATTTGCAATGAGAATGTAGTTACTTTCTTTAGGTCAGCAAATGCGTCCAGCATGCTTTGCAATATATTGCAGATGAATTATCCTTTTATGAACTTCAAGTTCATATTATTTTATTCGGGGATCTAGATGTATAAATGATAATTCATTTCATGTAACTTTTTCTCAACTGTTGTATCTTGTCTTCCCCTCATGTTAGAAAAACTAACTTGTTTCCTCAACTTTGAGAACCCATCTTTGTGCGTTATGGTGTTAATCAAAATATACACCGCACATCAATACTAATGAGATAGAATTATTTGGTTCCTGACCCTGAAACCACTTGTGAGGGGAGAATGTAATATACTTTCGTATATAACCTATATCAAACTGATATAAATAACTTTGTTCTTATAAGCAATAGTTTAGCTATTAAGTGGAGGCACTCAATAAATCATTTTGCTAAACCAACTGTGATGTAAACCAACTTATCAAGAAGAATTATCTTGAATAAAAAAAATTGGAAATTATGCTCTATATTAAATTATTGAGCAAGTTACCTCGCAAACACCAGGTTGCGGGTCAATAATAATTGCACATGTAACCATCTCATCGATGCATCTTATGTGGTATACATGGCAGGTGAATGAGCCCATATTCACCTTTGATATTTCCAGCATTCATGGGATTCAATTCCAATTTTAATTGGTCTATTAATTAATGAGAACAAGCAATGTAAGAGAATTCGTAAAGAACTTTCTAGTTCTTTAATATTTACCCATGTGAATTCTCTTTTATTTTTGCACATCATACTTGAATTAACATGGCTAAACCAATTATGCAAACTGAATAAATTATCAATATTGATAAACTTCAGGTTTTACCATGATGTGTGCAATTATGAATAAACTCCAAGTTTATTATGATATGGGTTTTTATATCAATAAATATCCACTTCATTGTGGTATTCTTTTGTTTATGTAGCACAAATTGGAGAATAAAGCGGGTAGCTTTTCACATACATATTACCCCGCTACAAGTTGTACTAATAGAAGATATTAAATCTTTCCTTTATTTATAGTCTCAATATAATCAACCGTTTTCGCGTATACTTTGGAAACTGAATAAGTTTCTTTGAGACTTACTACAACACAATACCTTATTGGTAATTAATTGTGTTTCTCCAAAATAGTATAATTGGCTCTTGCAGAGTTCTCAATTAATTTTGTAGTACCACATATTCATCAACACCTATATGGTGAATATCTCTTTTAAAAAGAAAGTTATACCATTATGGTTATGGTCAAAATTATATGCAAAATCTGTTTCTTGCATTACCATTGTCTTTTAACAATCACAATGCCAAAATATTTTGGCGTACAATAGGTACGTGACCAATGACCATTCATGCCATAATAATGATATTATTTTCTTATATCATCTCAAACCTCTTTTTAGAGGTGAGTGCGGTATATTCACTACCACTAGCACGTTCATATTCTTTGAAGAATGAATATGTATTCATAAATCAGATGTTGTCACATTCACATCATGAATGGACCATAACCATCTATATGTGCTTTACAAAATCTCATGTCAAATCGATGACAAATATTTTTCATAGAGTGAAAGATTATTTTGAGAATCCTTATTGTTCTCATTATCACAAATGATGACGATCATAATTTCGTCTATTGCCACGTCCATATCCATTGATACATTCATAGTAATAATTTTGTCTTCTTTCAGACTTATCACATACTGCTATCACATTCTCTTAAGGGAATGAGAATGGAGCAAATTCAATGGGATGGGTTTTCAATTCTTTGCCCACAATCATACATGAATTTGATCATGGCGAGGCATAGAAATTTTACACTTCAAGTGGTTATAATTTCTTACAAACTCCATTAGAGTTATAATCAAACTTTGTTGTCTTTGCTTGTATTTAAAATCAAAGTATAGAATAAAAGAGAAAAATACGATAAAATACTTACCTTAAATCCAGAATTTAATCATGAAGGAAGTTCATGGAATAATTGACAATCATTATGCTCAATACCAAAGCTTTTACTCAATTGGTTAGAGTCTCATACTGATAACGTGTTATAAAACAATAAAAGAAGAAGAAGAGTATTGCAGAGAGAAGTAGAGGGAGAGAATTCTTATTGATTTGGGATGAATTACAATGGAATAGAACCCTCTATTTATAGGGAGAGGGTGACTTAGCCACCAAGTAATAAACCCTAGAATCTCCCTAAATATAGACATTCACCATAAATAGAACTTTATTTATAACAAAATCAGTATTTTAAAAGGCTTTTTAGGACTCGGCTCAAGGCTTGTCTTAGGGCGGGGCACTGTCAAAATACCTCGAGTCTTATGTATGGAGCTTAGTTATATAAGACTTATGTATGGAATTTAATGATTATTAACTTTTAGAGAGGTAAACTTTGTAATTTGATAACATTTTTAAAAATATTATAATTTTATTAATCGTTTGAAAGATAAGATGTTTTAGTTGAATTTTATCTCATAGTAACTTTAACTCTATTTCATTATTTATATTCATAAAAGATGCTAGATATTTTATTTTTATGTGATTTTTACTCCCTTATAATTTTCTTAAAATTTTAATGTATTTTATATTTTTTTAATAATTGTTTTGCTATTCTATTAATTTATAAATTAAAAAATTAAAGATACATGGTATTGGGATATATAATATTTAACCATGTGTTTGGTTTGGATATAGTATTTATTATGGAATAACAATTTTAATAAAGTTTTAAATAGATCATATATTAGTGTGTGTCCTTTGCTTATATTGTTGCTGGTTTAATGTTTGGAGTTTTATACACGGAAGATTAAATCATCGGTTCTTATAAGTATAAAGTTTGAGTTCACAATCTAATAATGGAATTGGACAATCAATCACGAATGATTGTAGCACATGATTAAATATAATTTATCTGGATTATGATAATGGTTTTTATTCTAACTTTTTGTGCTAGTACATTTTGTATGTATTGAACGGACCAAGTAGAGATAATTATTTTATACTGACTTAATAAAATAAATTCTCTAGCCATTAAATGTACTTATACTCTTAATCTTGATATAAAATTATTATTTTAATTTATTAAAAGGCGAGATTCTTTCGTAGGTCAATATGCCTGGTAAGTTGGATAATAATAATGTACATTGGCGAAGTAACAGTTAGTTGATGGAATCCATGTCTCGGTTTAGAGATTGATGATACATCTTTATGAAAGCTTATAAGTTTTCACGTGTAAACCCGGCCGGTGAATTTTGAATCCGACACATGAAATAAGTTAAGCGAAAGTCTAAAGAAAATAATCAATAAATTAAATTGTCAGTAATTTAATTGTCAGTAATTTAATTTAATTGATTAGTATTCGAATCTTAACATGGGGAATTAAATAAGATGTAATGGATGAATTTCGAAATTGAATAAGGAGTGTAATTACGAATTTTTAGTGGAATAATTCGTAATTTATTATGGTGGATATTAATTTCAAAAATTAGAAATTAATTTCATAATGGAAGCCTTGTTAATTGAATTAGGTGGTACCTGCTGTGTCCAAATAATAGGAAATAAAGGAATCATTTTCTTGGTGGAAAAGAAAACCCAACAGGTTTTGAAAAAGTTAACCCTTAAAACTTGTGACGTGAATACATAAGGTTTTTCCACATAGAGGTGAGAGAGGACGGTAGTCGAAAATTTCAGCCATGTTTTCCTAAAAATTTCGCCTACACGAAATTGATATTATTTGGGTAACATAGTAGAAGAGCATGGAATGTTTGAGGATCGTGACTGTGCTGGTAGTGGAGATTTCATTGAGTTGCCGTGGAACTGGAGGCTCGTGTGATAGATGAGCTTTGTTCACGCTTCAAGAGGTAACCCGTGAAATCCCGTATGTGCTAGTTGTCTATATTATATGTGATTCGATACCTGAATTGCTTCTGATGCGTTATATAATCCAACACATGGGGCTTACGACCCATGTCTTGGGGCTTACGACTAGCCCCACGTTAACTAAAACGCCTCGCCTCATGCCATCGCCTTTTAAAACAGTGGTTTGAATTGCAATTTTTCAATTGCCAATACACTTTCTTTTCTTTCTCTTTCTCTTTCCCTCTCTCTATCTCTTTTCGAAAAAGAAAAAAAAAAGTCTAAACAGTCTTTGATTTTTATAATTAAATGGATCATGAAGTATTGGTTAACTTGCAGAGTATAAATTACTTGTAAAGAAAAAGAAAGGTGAACAAGAAGGGAATAAGTTCTCAAGCTTCGGAGGAGAGCAATCTCTTGTGGAAAAAAGGCAATTGCCCGGCAAGATCCGACTAAGCCAATCTTGATTTTCTCTGAATGCTTCAAAGAAGAAGAGTCCGCCGAGAACGGGGCAGTGAAGGCTCGCGAAGTAGACAGCAAGCAGCAAGCAAGAGCTTCTCAGCCCCCTAACCTTTCTCTTTTTTAATAATACTTATTTTTATAATCAGGTAAGCTTTGAAGCTGGCTGCTATGCTATACTATACTAGTTGTAGGGCTAAAGGAAGTCCTCTAACTAATCTAATCCACCGAGTCTTCATATTGAAAGTTGATTCGAAAACACCACTAATTTTTGTTAAAGAAAAACGAAAGAAAAGCATAGTAACTAGTAGACTAGTCTCTAATACTAGCCCGTGACTTTATATTTAATTTTCATTATCCCACGTTTTTCATGTTTTTAAAATGCATTTAAACTTTTCTATGGTTTTTATGCACGGTGGATTTTCCAAACTAGATTTGGATGTCTCTTCAATTTGTTGCTCAAAAGCCACCGTAAAGCCAATTGTCCACTGAACTAATGCTAACTGTCCATTTTGGTGCCTATATTCTCTTTAATATACTCTCAATTATTTGTGGTGATTTATTTGGATTATCCTTTTCATAATTTCATAATATAAATATTATAATAAATGTCATGTAAATGAATTGAATTGGCAATTTTGCGGTTATACCTTATATATTGATCTTTAAGCTAGCAGGTTTAATCATCTTATTATATTTTATTTGATGTATCATCTTTTGTCTTTAAAAAGTATATACGAAAGAGTACTAACATAAGTAAATTGTATGTTTAACTTTCAAGTTATCTGAAAAAGTACTAACACATGTAAATTGCTTTGATAAACAGCGATTCATATGACCAAGGGTGAAAAGTAGTGTTGGAGTTATGGATTCACCGAACTCAACAGCTTAAGAAATTTAATAAATAAGTATAATTACTAGATTTTGAATTCAGTATATCAAATAAGAGTTTGGTAAACTTTTTAACTCGAAATCATGAAGTTTAAATCCTACATTCGCCTATGTATATGACAATTCTTTGTGTTTAGATTAATATATTTATTGTTTAGATTATATTTAGGTCTCATTTGTTTGAACTTAATAGAGATTTGAATTTTAATTCTTCATATCTCAATCATTAAGGACCCGTTTGTCATAGATATTTTTTCCTTTTTTTCGAAAATTTTTTCAAAAATATATTTGTCCATGAAATTTTGCAAGATTTAGGAAATTTTTCAAAAATGAGTTTTTTAAAATCAAAAAGTGGGTTTGATCATTGTTTCAAAATTTTCGGGAATTTTTGTTTCCCTACTCACAAAACTGCAACATTTTTTTCAAGTGAAATGCATGTCCAAACATAATTTCAAATTTCAAATATCATTTTTCAACTTAACTCCAAATACTACTTTTTTCAAAAATTGTATCCAAACGCCTACCAAGTACATTTGTCTTTTTAGATCTTAATCTTAAACGTTGAGATCTCAACCATTAAGACTGTTTGTTTTTTCAATTTTACAATCACTTAATGGGTCTGAATAGATTTTAATGATCAAGATCTATAACATAGTCTTAATATCAGTAAGACGTTATACATTCAACAATTTTTGTTGAAATAATATTTCACTATTACTCCTATACTTTCACCACTAATCACCATCACCACTGTTATAGATGTCCCCTACCATTATAGACTACCACCACCCGTTACCACCATCCTCAGCCACAACCACCACCTCTGCCAAGCATGGATATCAGTTGTCACTACCACTAGTCATCGTTTATAATATCACCACCTACAACTATTACCACAACAATCACCAATTATCACTATCAACCACCACTATATATCACTTATCATTGTCATGAGTCACCACCTCCATCAAACGCCACCATTAACTACTACTGTCATCCACCATCTACTAAACATAATCACCACTATCAACCAACACCACCACCAGCTATTACCCAATCGGCACCCACAACCACCACTGCTAGCCATCACCACCACTAACCATGATATAATTTTTTAAAAATATCTTATTAATATTGTATTAAATTCATTACTACTATTTGATTTGAATTTATACTTATTACTTTTTAAATAAAGACAACATTTACACATTCAGATGTAGAGAAAACAAATAATCTTAATTATTCAGTACTTAAATTTTAATACAATTTTTTAATATTCAGATGTGTATTTAAATTCAAACGTATTAATCTTAATAAAACAAATGCGGCTTAGACTGCGAACATTATGCGTTTCGAAAAGCAAATACGGCCAGGCAAATCGTGTTAAAATAGCACGAGATAGCCAGTTTTCGGACTGGTCATTCAAAATAGCCAGCGTTTGCCAAGTCATTGAAAAATAGCCACTATTTTGCTGCAACAGAAACCGGTCCAACATAATATACTGGAGTTCAGTGCACCTGTGTATGAACTTCCAGCATATTATGCTGGACCGGTATACTTTGTTGGCTCCAGTATATTATAATGGAACTCCAGTATATTATGCAGGAGTATTTTCCGGATTTTGAACAATATTTCCGTCCAGATTTATCTTTACATGAAAAGTGGCTAAATTTCGATATCTTTTGAAATTGTGGCTATTTTTGAATGACCACTTGTAAATCTGGTTATTGTTTTAATTTCTCCCGCAAATCGTGGGTAATGGAGTAGTCAAAGTTAATTATGTTTATATCTTATTAGATGAAATCTGCATTGTCTAATAAAATAGAAAGTTAAATTTGTTTTGTAATATTGAATAATAGAGAACCACAAGTGGGAAATAAAGTACAACAGATATACCAAAACTGCATTATCTTATACAATTTGCTTGTACTCTAGCCCCAAAAGTTCATTGACGTTTTCATTTCTTACTCTGTATGTAGTCATATGCTATGTTTTGCAAGGTCATTCATGCATATATCCATCTCTCATCTTCTATCATTATCACTTGTTATCCATTTTTATGCTAAATTAAACACATACATACACACAAATTAAAAGTCTAAATATAAATCTCAAAGGCTTAAGACATAATTGCTTTATCTTTTATAAACGTGGATTCTATCGTGGTGTTGGAGCAACTTGCGCGCACATCAACTAACGTCACATGACACTTATTATTTTTCACCTGTGCAAGTATCGAATAATTTTTTTTTTACCAAGATATTTTGATCTGACAAGGTTGAAATCGACCTTTTTCCCACCTTAAATGAAAAGATTGCTTCCCTTACCTTTTTCCCACCTTAAATGAAAAGATTGCATCCCTTACATTATCAAAGAGATAACATAAACAACACAAAATATAGTATCTCATGGGAAATTGGAAAGTGAAAAAATTAAAATAATGGGAGCTAGAGTTCTATAGCTGAAGCCAGCTAATGAACCAAGCATTCTGAGTTCACAAAATTGTCATCTATGCTCAGAAAAGATGCTTATTTCCGAAGCAGGAAGTAAAATTTTCTGCATACGTAATGTTACATATCTTGTGGGATTA
Organism: Nicotiana attenuata; assembly: GCF_001879085.1. Lineage (NCBI taxonomy): Eukaryota > Viridiplantae > Streptophyta > Magnoliopsida > Solanales > Solanaceae > Nicotiana > Nicotiana attenuata. The sequence goes on from NC_031998.1 coordinate 21,635,133, forward strand.
TACTGGGCCGTTATTGTTGTTGTTGTTGTAATGTTACATATAATGTAAGTTTATACCAAGTAAAAGTATGTGAAATACTTCTATGAAAATCTGAGGCCAATATAGAATTTAATAAAAAAATTCAAAGTAAATACAATATATTCTTAAAGCATGAGTGTATTACACCTTCTATGTGGAGCCTAGACCCTGTCCCTTGACTGAAAGAAGAAATGATCTTTTATAATTAGTTATAATTCTAATAGGAAAAAAATATCCTACAAAAAGACCAACATAATTAAAAGAATATTTTTTATGAAATATAAAATCGATCTACAGTAATCAATATTTAATCACATGTATAAAGCGTCTTAAAAGTATCTACTAACTTCTTTTCTTTTGAATATTGTCCCCCCTCCCCCCTCCCCCCCCCCGAAAAAAGAAAAAGAAAAAGAAGAAGTAAACAGTTACAGTAACTAAAAACTGACACATACAAATATGTCACTACATTGGCCAGGGGCGTATTTAGGTCTTAGGATATGGATCACGTGAACCCATGCCCCTTTCTCTAAATCATGTATACAATATTATATTTTTTCAAAATTACTTAAATATATGTGCGTGCATCCATGCTCAAGAACTCCTATGGTGCAATAATTATTGGGTGTACCTCTACAAGTCAAATTAGAGATTCAAAACCCACTCCGAACGGTCTTGTTTTCCACATGGAGTATAAATATATATGTTTCAAGTCGTGGAAACAAGCTCTTGCAGAAATGCATGGTAAAATTGCATACAATAGACCCTTGTGGTCCGATCCTTCCTCGGACCCCGCGCATAGCGGGAGCTTAGTGCATCGGGCTGCCCTTTTTAGTATAAATATATATGTAAAAATCAGTAAAATTTCAAAAAGTATAATTTTGAACCTATAATTTCAAAAGTGCAGTGGGTTCAGGGTAAGAACCTAAAGTTAAACCCGTCCAATATAAATTCTAGATCCACCTCTTTACAATAGTGCATCCATCCTCTTGAAATACCGGATCCGCCTCTATTAGCAAGTCTAAATCATTTTGATTACACAAAGTTGAAACTCTCTATGATTAGTCATATTCCACAACAGCCACCTTTGATTAATCATAGATTCTTCAACCTACACATATCCACGTGTGTATACCTGTCTTCATCTCTATTCTTCTTAATACTGTGATTGGTTGATATCGTACTGGAAAACTGTAACCACTACTTTAATTGATTGAATTATGTCAGAATTTGACGTTAACTCACACAATTATATATAGAAAAAGTAGTAAACAACTTTAAGTGAAATTCTTTCTAATGAAATCCAAACATTTTATAGCGATTTCGACTTGCCAAGGAGTCGTTTACGTGCACAAATAACAACAGAAGGTGTCATGACTCATTTGACAATACTACCAAATGTTGCGATGTAGGGTAAATATTCCTCCATGCATCTTTAACCAGAGATATGAGATTAGAGCACTAGGAATAAAGCTGTTATAAAAAAGTCAGTCCGATACTAAGCTCCCGCTATGCGCGAAGCCGGGGAAGTTTCATAAACATGCAAATTTTATTGAATTTAAATTCATAAAATAATTTGGACTATATGTTATATTCAAGATATATTAATTCAAATAAATATTAAGGACTAATATAGTCCAATAAATATAGATTAAATAAATAAGTTCAAATCTAGCTAGCCCATTTAATTGGGCTACGAATGATGAGTCCACTTCAGTAATTCCAAGACGTCATCTTCCTAAAAGTCCAGTTTTGGTGCTAAGTGTTAAGTGACGTGGCTTGCCAAGTCAAATAGAAGAGCCAATAAGATCATGCCACATGTCAAATTGACATAACATGCCAAGTTAAATTAAAAGAAAAATAAAATTATATTATGTGTATAAGTTATATGTTCTGGCCAATCAAATACGGCCTTGTCACTGCTTCAATCTGATTGGTCGGCTATTCAAGTCAATCAATTAAATCAAAAGAAAAGAGTTTGACCTCATCACAACTCTTCCCTTCCAACTATAAATAGAGATCTTCATAACTCAGAAAAAATACCAGAATTCAAACGAGAAGCAAGAGAGAGCTTGTGGATCAAATACTACAACTTTCTGTACAAGTTGCAAGCGTTCAAGTGTTCTAAGGATTCGAAGGTCAATAAGCGTTGTAAGATTCGAAGAATAAGGTGCATCCTAAGGATTCGAAGATCAAGACAAAGGTCCATGATCAAGCTTCAAGCCCTTGGATCAAACACATACAATTCAAGATCAAGCTTAAGAACCCTTAAATTTATTTTATTTTTTCGTAGGAAAGAAGAATCAGAGAATTTATAGAGATTCTAACACTCAGATTATTTGAAATAAAATACTAAGATTGTTATAATATTTTTCAGTCCATATTATTATCTTGACGTGAATTTTATTGTCTACAAATTTTGGCACGTCCTGTGGTACAATCTCTACCTCTCATCTCATCTTTTCGATCAACGAAGTTCAAGAATATCAAAATCGCTTCAAAGAATATAAACTCTAAATCGACGTCCTTTAGGGTTGTTATGTTCTATGTTGATGTGGAAAGCATCCTCGAAGTTACCTTTGGAAGCTTTAGACTAGTTACAAGAAGCAAAGCAAGCTTTCTAGGACAACAAGTACTCTAAATATCATCAACATCAACTCCTATTTTCAAATCTTCATACTCAAAAGGAACATGATCTTTTATCACGCATTTAAACGTGGAAGTAACTATACTAAAAAGATTAAGGATACTCTTGCTCTACTTATCCTCTCTGGATCCAAGAACTCTGCTATGAAGGAAGATGATGATACTTCAAGTGACGAATACTCCCCACTTACACCGCATGATGTGAGCCAACCAAGGATCAACCTATATGACAATCTATGCTATTCTCTATTGTCGACAATACTCATGTAAAGCAATAATGAGGAGCACTTCATCTATGGAGGAGCAACTAGCAAACTTGACAGAAGCAATTGTCAGCTTGACCAAATGCATGCAAAATAAAGACGCTCAAATTAATAAGTTACAGATTGAGTGAAAGTCTTGATGGAAGGAGAATCTAGTCATGCATATGGCAAGCACCCAGAAGTGTCAAGACGTTGATCCTCCCCCAAGAGTTAAGACAAGTAATTTCCACCTATGAAATCTCAGTCTCTTTTGAAGGGATGATTCTAATCAATGGAATAAAGGATTTATTGAAGAGACTATAAAAAATAAGTATGAAGTTGCTGCCAGGTCCTCCTTTACATACGCAAAGCCGTACACTCTAAGGATCAATAGCTTGAAGATGCCCACTGGCTACCATGCTCCTAAATTTTAGCAGTTCGATGGAAAGGAAAATTCAATGCAACATGTGGAACCACTTTGTTAAGACATGCAATAATGCTGGGGCTCATAGAGATTACCTCGTCAAGCAGTTTATTCGCTCGCTAAAGGAAAATGATATATATATATATATATATAGGCGGGATCACCTAGAGCAAATGTTCCTTAACTACTTTTATAGCACGAGATGTGCTGTGGGCATTGTAAAACTTACAAACACTCGTCAATGGAAGTATGAACCAGTTATTGGCTTTATCAATGATTAAAGGAATGCAAGCTTCAATTGCAAAGATAGGCTTAGTGAAGCTTTTTGCATAGAGATGTACATACAAGGATTGCATTGGGGACTTTGTTACGTCTTGCAAGGTATCAAGCCTAGGACATTTGAAGAACTTACTACCCGTGCCCATGATATGGAATTGGGCATTGTTGCACCCTATTTTGCACTAGTCAAAATAAGATTAAACTTGTGGTTTCTATGTTGTTGATAAAAGATAGTCTCCACCTAATATTTAAAGATATACTAGGGTACCTGTTTAATTACTAAGTCATATTCTTTATTAGTCTGCTAACCGGTGAGATTATGGGTAAGGGTACTTGTTCTTCTAAGGGAAAGGTGTTAGACACCCCTTAAAATCTACCTGAGGTAGTTCCATAGGACGTAGGGTAGGTTTGGGATCAATTATTTGTACTATGATTGATTACTATTAAAGAGTATGACTTACTGTATATCTAAGGGAGAGTATAATATTAATAAAAGGAACCTGAGACCTTTAAAAGGATGTGAATTATAAAGGAGTCTAGATATATGTTGAAAGAGTTATGAATTATGTATGTAAGTGGTCTATATTCTTATATAGCTTGTGAAAAGAGGTTAAGTTATGAAAATAATTGATTTAGGGAATAGGTGTTCATGTAATTCTAAAAGGTGTTAGTAAGAAAGTGAACCTAGAATATACCTTAGATTCTGAAATCTTAAATTTTGACTTGAGAAATGGTTTTGAGATTCTTGTTGGACAACAATACTTTGATCTTTAGAAAGATTCGATTTTCTAGCCTTACGATTCAGATCTAATTTCCTTTTAAAAATGGGCCACTGTTTTTACTAAATTCTGGGTTTCAAAATCTTTTAAGAAAAGGAAAGTGAGCGAGAACATAATATGATATGAACAAATGTAATTAACGAAATGAGAATTAATTTCTAACTAATTTTTTTTTTAAAATCCTATATTGTTTAAGGCTTGCCTATGTTTCACATGATATTAAAGCATGGAAATAAAGTATGTGATCTAATATATGAGTGTTAAATACTTGACAACAATGATGCGACAGAGCGACAAGGCAGTAGATAAAAGGTAATGAAGCAGTAAACTAGATTAACGAAACAATAAATAATAACAAAAGGAATTGAGGGAAAGAGAACTTGACTCTAGTAATTGGGACTGAATAAGGTAGTCCCAATAGTAAAGAGATGCAGGTAAAACTAATTTTGGACTCTCCAGAAAAAATGCGACAAGGCTGGGATTGGGCTTGAGTCCCTTAGGAACTCAGCAGGCCCAAATGGATGAACACTTTCAAAAAGAAGAGAAAATCATTAGAGCTCCATATTTTTAGCATATTCAACCATGTACGAGATATATAAACAAACAACTAGAACAATTCATATTAAAACATCAATACTCTTGTTGATACCCAATTTTTCCCTGTATTTTTTTTAAATATGCAAAATACCTTCAAAACGGTCTGTATATGCATATATAAGCATATCCCAAGGTTTCATTATTTTTCCTTAATTTTTCAAAGATTTTTAAATCAATTTACTGCCCTATTTTATCAAGAAAAACCAATAATTGTCCCCAAAATCATCATTTTTTGGTGATTCATTTATTTGATTCTCATGTTATACTAAAATATAGCTAAGATATTTTTTTACATATTTTTTACAAATTTATTTAGTATTTTTAAGGATAAAATTGCATAATTGCAATATTAGCCATTTTTAGGTTTAAATTCGTCTCATATTTATAAAATGAGATTTTATATTTTAAAATTGATAATTATATATTTTAAATCTTTTAGTGCTTTCAATTAGTTTTTCAGAAACTTATTTACTATTTTCTATAAATTAAATGGGGAAAAAGGGCTATTTAACTTATAGCCAGATTTGGCTTTCTAATTTAGCCTAAATTAAACCAGACCCCAACCCAAATTCACAATAATAGTCTGGCCGGGAACCACACTAGTGGATTCTGAGGGGTGCCTAACACCTTCCCCTTAGAATAATTTCAAGCCCTTACCCATTCTCTGGTTACTCAAATCAAATCTCCTTGGTGTCCTAATGCACCCTAATCATTAGGTGACGACTCTTTAAATCAAACCCAATTCCCAAAAGGAATGAGTTGTCCTCCCAAATGTCATAAACCCATTTTCGCGAGAAAAAGGGGGCGCGACAGCATGGCGACTCCGCTGGGGATTCTTTTAGGCTTTTAACATTTCAGGCTATTATTGTGAACTTATGCTTCTTTATGCGCAATTATTTGTTTATTTTCTTTAAGCATTCAATTTCCTTTTCAACTACAAAACTGACTTGTCTTTTGTTTCTTTCCTTTTCTGCTTCCTTTTACTACTGCTTTAAATTATGAAAACTGTTGTATTTACCGCTTTCTTAAACATGCAAATACGTGACAACATGCCTTTAATTATTGCATAATCATGCTCGACATCATATTCCACTCGTGCCAAACAAATCCTATAGCAACGCTTATAATGAGTGGTTGCGCTCTTCCAATATTATCACCCCCTAAATCTGAAAAAGGCGTATTTGCGGTAAAACCAGTCGATCAACGGTGTAGTCGACGGTTCCGTGCCTTTCCCCCTTGAGTTGTCCGCTCAAGGGTACCAGTCTAAAACCCTATAGAAACCTCACTCTGTTCAAATTATGCATGTATCATGGTCAAACCTAGCCGGGTCAATTATGTTGTCCACATAATGATCCTTTAAGATAGCCTTGTCCAAAGTCCACTGGGTTTCCCTAAACCCAAACGGACATCACCACGTTCTATGCATTTGTTTGGAGAACTAAAATGCGTCATGCTAATTGTTGATATTAAATAGTTGAGTCTGGTGGGGGTAGGGTCTGACCCTTTTGTTTTGCAGAAAATGAGGCAGGAGGTCCCCAGTTTCGGTATGATTAGCACACCCCCACTCTTGCTAGACTGGTGGAGGAGTCTTCCATCAAATGACCAAATCAATGAGTGGAAAGAGAGAGCCGCCAACGCTAGTGAAAAGTTGGAATATCTGGAATACAGTCTAATGGAATTGGAAGGAAAAGTGAGGAAGAGCGTCACCGACTGCCAGAACTCTGAGGGAAACGAAGGAGAACACCTGGCAAAGGCATTTTTACTGGTGAACCTACGCGAGCTGGAGGATTTGATCAACGAGAGCATTCAACCTAGGAAAAGTCCTTCTGGGACCAAGTAGATAGGAGTTTATTTTTTCGCTTTACAAATGTAATAAGGCCAATGGCCATTAGTGATTTTTTTTTCTTGCATATTTGGGATTCGTCTATTTTTTGTCAATAAAATGAGGCATTTAGCATTCTAAGTTCTCCAAATCAACTTGTCGCTAGGCCTACCTCGGGCACAATGAGGCTCCCAAATTAGGACACGTTTTACATTCCTGCACTATGTGTTTAAATATTGCAATACTTTTCATGACCCTCACTGACTTTTTACCTTTTTTGTTTTTACTTTTTGTTTGTTATTCCCCTCCCCAAAGGTTAGTTCGTGAACTCTGGCAACATCATCCTATTTCAACAGATCTAGGGGCCCTCCACCCACTCCTCCTTTCAGTCCCGTCAAAAACAAGAACAAAGGGAAGATGGAAGATTTGAACAATGCCAGAAAGGAAAACTCAACTGAACGGGTAGAGGTCACTCACGGTCATGGTACTTTGGTCCCCAAGGAGAATGCCTCCCAACTGGAGCAAAAGCTGCTGAAATTTCAGGAAGAACTTGATCAAGTCCGGAATTTGGCGAATCTGTCATTTTCCCTCACTACTCCAGATATCAATTTCCCACATGCTCAGAACCCCACACCTCCACAGAGTCTCCCAAAGCAACAGAACCATCCCTCTCCTCACCACCAGTGCAACACCTGCCATACTTCCAACAATACCTCGCTGCTCATCCCAGAACCACAAAACTCCACAAATGATCACTGCCACACCCACCATAATACCCCTATCTACGTGGAGACGGTGCCGCACTCCACCCCACCCATCTCAAACACACCCGAGTCTGATGAAAAAGATTTGCTTATCAAGAACCTAGCTGAAGAACTGAAGAAATTGACTAGTAGAATTCAAGGCGTTGAGGGAAGTAAGGGAATTGAAGGGCTGAACTACGAAGATCTTTGCATACAACCCGATGTCGAACTGCCCGAGGGATACAAACCTCCTAAGTTCGAGATGTTTGATGGTACAGGGGATCCAAGGGTCCATTTGAGAACGTACTGTGACAAATTGGTTGGAGTAGGAAAAGACGAGAAAATTCGCATGAAGCTTTTCATGAGGAGCTTGAAGGGAGATGCTTTGTCTAGGTACATTAGCCAAGATCCAAAGAAGTGGCCGAACTGGGTAAGCATGGCGTCCGACTTTATGGACAGGTTCAGGTTTAACACAGAGAATGCACCAGATGTGTTCTATATTCAAAATCTGAAGAAGAAGCCCACAGAAACATTCCGCGCGTATGCTACTCGATGGAGGTCAGAAGCTGCTAAGGTTAGGCCTGCCTTAGGAGAAGAACAAATGAACAAATTCTTCTTTCGGGCCCAGGACCCATAGTATTATGAGAGGCTGATGATGATCGAGGGCCACAGATTTTTTGACATTATCAAGCTGGGAGAAAGGATCGAAGAGGGCATCAAAAGCGGTATGGTTACGAATTTTGAGGCTTTGCAAGCTACAAACAAGGCCTTACAGTTAGGCGGTGTGTCCAAGAAAAGGGACTTGGGAGCCGTAATGGCGGCATAGAGAACCAAATCTCCCGTCAAATACTAAACATACCCAGTACCTCCAATCATATATCAGCCTACCCCAAACTACCAAGCACCCTCACCTCTTACCACACTCCACCACTCACCTATCAAATATCCCCAACCAGCACATGTTTACCAAGCCTACAACACTCAACCATCCCACTACCAATCCCCTCTTCCACGCCAAAACTTCCCTAGACCCCGACCAAACTTTGACCGAAGACCCCCAAAATAGTATACGGCTATTGCTGAACCTATCGACCAATTATACGAAAGACTCAAAACTGCTGGTTACGTCACCCCTATCCCTGCTGCTCTTGAGAACCCTTCTCAGTGGGTTAATCCAAATAAGTCCTGTGCATACCATTCCGGCATGAAAGGACATACCATTGATGAATGCCGCGCTCTGAAAGATAAGATCCAGACTTTAATTGATAACAAGATCATTGTGGTAAAGGAGCCTGCTCCGAATGTCCGCAATAACCCTCTGCCAGATCACAAGGGTGGAGGCGTTCACATGATTGAAATAGAGGATGATTGGGACCCCAAGGTATTGATCGGTTTGATCACAGAAGGTGACGATCCAAAGAAGCCAATAGTCACCCTTAATCCGATTGTAGTCCAGATTCAGCCCTCTGGGGATGCCGAGGTAAATATGTCCATGCCACTTGAGTTTGAAGCACCATCCTCTGCAAAGATGCCAGCGCCAATTGAGGTCGAATTTATGTCACCAGCAAATGCACCTACACCCTTCGAAGTTACAATTTTACCGCCTATGGTGCATGCTCCGTTCGGGGTAAAGATAGCCACGCCAATTCCAGTAGCAATGTCGGTCGTAACACCATTCCATACAAATGCCATACCTTGGGACTACACAGCCGAGGCAAGAAGAAAAGGGAAGGTCAAGTTCGGGGAAGCTGTTGCGGCACAGGGTATGACGAGAACCGGTAGGGTTTATACCCCGGAACATTTGGCTGAGTCAAGCAAGCAGGCCTCTAGTCGACCAACCATCACTGAAACCGGGCCCGACGATCTCTGGAGAAAGATACAAGCCAGGGAATACTGGGTCATTGATCAGCTGAACAAAACACCGGCGCAAATTTCTATCCTTGCTTTGCTACAGAGCTCCGATGCACACAAGAATGCCCTTGTTAAAGGTGCTGAGTGAGGCATATGTACCGAGCAACATCACCGGCGGGGAGATGGCTAACATGGTAGGCCAGGTATTGGAAAGTCACAAGATCACTTTTCATGAAGATGAGCTGCCACCAGAGGGGTTGGGTCACAACAAGTTGTTGCACATCACCGTGCAATGCGGAGATTATTTTTATTAACAGAATCCTGATTGATGGAGGGTCCAGTCTCAACATTTGTCCGTTGGTAACACTCAGGACATTGGGAAAGGGACTGCATGAGATCAAGGACGGGGCCATCAACGTCAAAGCTTTCGACGATTCCCAAAGGTCTACCATTGGGGAAATTAGCCTGTGTTTGCCAATGGGGCCTACCTGGTTTGATATTGACTTTCAAGTAATACACGTGCCGGCATCTTACAATCTGTTGTTGGGACGACCATGGATTCATTCCGCTGGGGCCGTACCGTCAATACTACATCAGGCAGTGAAGTTTGAGTGGAATCACTGTCACGACCCTAGTTCACCAACCGTGAACATGTCATGACGGCACCTGGTCCCCATGACCAGGTAAGCCTAACATTTTGCGGAAATATATTAATTGCGAAAAAATAGAGAAAATCAAATCAAATATCTAAAAGGAACTGTACTGAATGCCGCTTGGCAAGTACAACTCAATATCACAAGTCTAAAACAATTCCCAAAATCCGGAAACTCACGGGCAACACAGGCTACAGAAGTGTATAGTAAAGGTTCCAAACTCCAGAATTTCTAACAACCGAAAGAAGGAAAGACTAAATACTAAAGATAGAATAAGAGGGAGACTCGTCGGTCTGCGGACGCAGCAGATCTACCTCGAAGTCTCTGTAGTCCTCCTGCCTCACTGATAGGGCGTCTGAGTAGAGGTACCTGGATGATCTGCACATGAAAAACATGCGCAGGAAGGGCATGAGTACACCACAATGGTAGTCAGTAAGTGCCAAGCCTAACCTCGGTTGGGTAGTGACGAGGAAGGTCAGGGCCATACTGAGACAAAATATAGTAATAACAATAATTAACAGTATGATAATCTGACAGAAATAATAAATACAACAGTGTAATAAGAGAGGTTAAACAAGGCAATAGCAAATACGCAAGAATGGAACAACCACAGAATAAGTACAGCTCAACACCAATGGTAACAATGAGGATCTCCCAGGATACCGTCCTGTAGTCCTTTTCTCAACTGTCCAGTGGATCTCCCGGGATACCGTCCCGTAGTCCAACTATCAATGTGCAGGGGGATCTATCGGGAATCTAACCCGCAGTCCCAAAGTAAAAGTGCAGGGGGATCTACCGGGAATCGAACCCGTAGTCCCAAAGTAAACAAACAAGGGGGGGAGCTACCGGAATCCCACATCCGTAGTCCCAATGTAAATGCGCAATCACAACCAGAAGGTACACGGAAACGAAGTACAAAAGACAAGCAACAGGTAGTACTGGCCTAACATGCTTCACGTAGTACAGTTAAAGCAACTTAAGCAATTAGGCAAGTTAAATCAACTAAACATGCTTTCCTAATCTAGCACAGGTTATAATTGCAAGTAGAATAAAGCAAATATGAAAGGAACTAAATCTCAATATCTTAAGAAAACTGGATTTCCAACAATTGGCTCAAGTACGCGCCCGTCACCTCGCGTACAAGGCACTCAAATCAACAAATGACGAATCCTAAGGGGAAAGGTCCCCCACACAAGGTTAGACAAGCCACTTACCTCGAACCGGCTCAATATCAATAGAAACCACGCCTTTGCCACGAGTATCCGACTCCAAATGGCCCAAATCTATTCAATTCAATTACATATCGTAAATAATATTGCAAACAACTGATTCCACTATTAAATTTAAAGCTAGGGCGTAAAAATAGGTAAAATGACCAAAATGCCCCTCCAGCCATCGTCTCGGAATCGAATAATTTTTACGTTTTAGAACCCTCGTACTCTCACGAGTCTAACCATATAAAAATCTCCCAAATCGGAGGTCAAATGCCCCCTCAAAACCCCATAGTTAGGTCTAAGAAGTTTACCCACTTCCCATTCAAAAACACGAAATTAAAGGGTGAATTTGCGATTAGATTAATGGGTTTTAGTCATAGGAGAGTAGAGAATCGTTACCCAATGATTGCCCTTGAAAAACCCTTGAAATTGCTCCCAAATCCGAGCTCCAAACCTTGAGTTTTGATAAAAATGGCAAAACCTCGTTTTTGAAATGTTAAGTACTGTTCAGGGGTCTAAAGCATCGCGAACGCGAAAGACAGCACGCGTTCGCGAAGAAGGAAAATATAAGGGACCAAAAATGCCCTTCGCGATCGCGAAGGAATGGATGCGAACACGAAGGCCTGGGTTCAGTGAACTACGCGAACGCGACAGCCTTGACGCGAACGCGGTTAAGAAACGTATGAAGCTATGCGATCGCGGAGCACTAATTGCGAACGCAATGAAGAAACTTGTCATCCTCCAGAATTACTCTAGGCGAACGCGTAGAGGAGGACGCGAACGCGAAGAGGAAAAAGGCCAAAGCTACGCGAACGCGAAGAAGGAATTGGGATCTGCACAGCTGAAGGATTTCTGCAACACTTTGAAACACAAAAATGCTCCGTTGAGCATCCGAAAGACACCCGAGGCCCCCGGGACCTCAACCAAACCTACGGACATATCCCATAACATCATTCAAACTTGTACCAATCCTTAAACCACCTAAAACAATGCCGGAAACACGAATTAATTGAGGATTCAAGCCTAAGAACTTCAAATTCCAACAAAACACGCTTTCGATCAAGAACCTAACCAAACCTCGTCCGATTGACCTGAAATTTTGCACGCACGTCCCAAATGACATAACGGTGCTACAGAAACTTCCGGAATTCCATTCCGACCCTCGGATCAAAAGTTCACTATCGGACCGGAAACTTCAGAAACTCAAACTTCGGCATTTCAAGCCTAAATGAGCCACGAGGTTCCAAAATACATTCCGAACACGCTCCCAACCCCGAAATCACCTAACGGAGCTAACGGAACCATCGGATTTCCATTCCGAGGTCGTCTTCACACTTTTCCGATTACGGACCATTTTACAACACTTAAGCTCTCATTTAGGGACTAAGTGTCCCAAAACTTTCCAAAACTCAACACCGAACGTCCCGGCAAACCAAAATAGCAGAAATGAACTTAGGGGAAGCAGTTAATGGGAGATCAGGGCGTAAATTCCAAAAACGACCGGCCGGGTCGTTACATCCTCCTACACTTAAACATTCGTTCGTCCTCGAACGAGCATAGAAAACATACCTGAAGTAGTGAAAAGATGCGGGTACTGGCTGCGCATATCCTACTCGATCTCCCAAGTCGCCTCCTCGGCCGGCTGACCCCGCCACTGAACCTTTACTGAAGCTATGTTCTTTGACCTCAACTTTCTGATCTGCCTGTCCAAAATAGCCACTGGCTCCTCAACATAGGATAGATCCTTGTCCAACTGGACTGAACTGAAATCCAACACGTGCGACGGATCACCGTGATACCTCCGGAGCATCGAAACATGAAATACCGGATGAACTCTGGCCAAGCTGGGAGGTAAGGCAAGCTCATAAGCAACCTCCCCAACTCGGCTCAAGACCTCAAAAGGGCCAATAAACCTCGGACTCAGCTTTCCTTTCTTTCCAAACCTCATGACGCCCTTCATAGGCGAGACCCGAAGCAGAACCCGCTCACCAACCATATATGAAATATCACGAACCTTCCTGTCCGCGTAACTCTTCTGTCTAGACTAGGCTGTACGGAGTCTTTCCTGAATCACCTTGACCTTCTCCAATGCATCCTGAACCATCTCTGTACCCAATAGCCTGGCCTCACCCGGCTCGAACCAACCCACCGGAGATTTACACCTCCTGCCATATAAAGCCTCATACGGCGCCATCCGAATGCTGGACTGATAGTTGTTGTTGTAAGCAAACTCCGCCAGTGGCAAGAAATGATCCCAAGATCCTCCGAACTCAATCACGCACGCACGGAGCATGTCCTCAAGAATCTGAATAGTGCGCTCAGACTGTCCGTCCGTCTGGGGGTGAAATGCTGTGCTCAACTCCACCCCAGTGCCTAACTCCTCCTGCACAGCTCTCCAGAACCGCGATGTAAACTGAGTACCTCTGTCTGAAATGATAGAAACTGGAATACCATGCAAACGGACGATCTCCCTGATATAAATCTCCGCCAACCGCTCCGATGAATAAGTGCTACACACAGGAATGAAATGAGCGGACTTGGTCAGCCGGTCCACAATAACCCAAATGGCATCAAACTTCTTCAGGGTCCGTGGGAGTCCCGATACGAAATCCATGGTGATGCGCTCCCATTTCCACTCCGGAATCTCAATCTGCTGGAGCAACCCACCTGGGCGTTGGTGCTCATACTTCACCTGCTGGTAGTTGAGGCATTTAGACACGTAACCAACTATATCCTTCTTCATCCGCCTCCACCAGTAGTGTTGCCTCAGGTCCTGATACATCTTCGCGGCACCCGGATGGATGGAATACCGCGAACTATGGGCCTCTGCTAGAATCATCTCTCGAAGACCATCAACATTGGGCACACAAATCCGTCCCTGCATCCTCAATACCCCGTCATCTCCAATGGTCACATCTCTGGCATCTCCACGCTGAACCTTGTCCTGAAGGACAAGCAAATGAGGGTCATCATACTGCCGCTCCCTGTTACGATCAAATAAGGAGGACCGAGAAACCACACAAGCTAGAACTCGATTGGGCTCCGAAAGATCCAATCTCACGAACTGGCTGGCTAAGGCCTGAACATCCATCGCCATAGGCCTCTCTGAAGCTGGTAAATATGCCAAACTCCCCAAACTCTCCGCCCGGCGACTCAAGGCATCCGCCACTACATTGGCCTTGCCCGGGTGATACAGGATGGTGATGTCGTAATCCTTCAGCAGCTCTAACCACCTCCTCTGACGCATATTGAGATCCTTTTGCTTGAGCAAGTGCTGCAAACTCCGATGATCAGTATAGATCTCGCAAGGCACTCCATATAAATAATGACGCCAGATCTTTAAGGCATGAACAATGGCAGCTAGCTCAAGGTCGTAGACAAGGTAATTCTTTTCATGTATCTTCAACTGTCTGGACGCGTAGGCAATCACCCTACCGTCCTGCATCAACACTGCTCCAAGGCCAACTCTCGAGGCGTCACAATAGACAGTATAAGACCCCGAACCGGTAGGCAACATCAAGATTGGGGTTGTAGTCAAAGCTGTCTTGAGCTTCTGAAAGCTCGCCTCACACTCCTCTGTCCATTGAAATGGGGCACCCTTCTGGGTCAATCTAGTCATAGGGGCAGCAATCGATGAAAATCCCTCCACGAAACGACGGTAGTAACCCGCCAAGCCAAGGAAACTGCGAATCTCTGTAGCTGAGGACGGCCTGGGCCAACTCTGCATGGCCTCTACCTTCCTCGGATCCACCCGAATACCCTCACTAGAAATCACATGGCCTAAGAATGCCACAGAGCTCAGCCAAAACTCACATTTTGAGAACTTTGCATATAACTTTTTCTCCCTCAAGGTCTGTAGCACGGTCCTCAGGTGCTGCTCATGATCTTCCCGACTCCGGGAATATACCAGAATATCATCAATAAAAATAATCACGAACGAGTCAAGATATGGCCTGAACACACTGTGCATCAAATGCATGAAAGCTGTAGGGGCATTGGTCAGCCCAAATGACATGACAAGGAACTTGTAATGGCCATATCGAGTCTTGAAGGCAGTTTTCGGGATATCTGGCTCCCGAATCTTCAACTGATGGTAACCTGAGCGCAACTCAATCTTAGAAAACACCTGTGCGCCCTGAAGCTGGTCAAACAGATCATCAATGCGAGGCAAAGGATAACGGTTCTTCACTGTAACCTTGTTCAACTGGCGGTAGTCAATACACATGCGCATAGAACCATCTTTTTTCTTCACAAACAAAACAGGAGCACCCCACGGTGAAACACTGGGTCGAATAAAACCCTTACCAAGCAATTCCTGCAACTGATCCTTCAACTCCTTCAACTCAGGAGGAGCCATACGATACGGAGGAATGGAAATGGGCTGAGTGCCCGGCAACAGATCAATGCCAAAATCAATGTCTCTATCAGGCGGCATGCCCGGAAGATTAGCTGGAAATACATCGGGATAATGCCGTACCACTGGAACAGAATCTACAGAAGGGGTATCAACACTAACATCTCTCACATAAGCCAAATACGCACACCCCTTCTCCACCATGCGTTGAGCTTTAAGAAAAGAGATAACTCTACTGGGAGTGTGGTCTACAGTACCACTCCACTCAACACGCGGAATACCTGGCATAGCCAGCGTCACGGTCTTGGCGTGACAATAAAGAATAGCAAAATGGGGCGACAACCAGTCCATGCCCAAAATAATGTCAAAATCCACCATACCGAGTAATAATAAGTCTGCTCTGGTCTCAAAACCACGAATAGTAACCAAACATGACCGATAAATGCGGTCCACAACAAGAGAATCTCCCATAGGAGTAGAAACATAAATGGGGGCACTCAAAGAATCCTGAGGCACACCCAAATGAGGAGCAAAGTAAGAAGACCATAAGAGTAAGTAGAGCCCGGATCGAATAGAACCGATGCCTCTCTGTGACAAACCAGTAATACCTGTAATGACGGAGTCGGAGGCAACAGCCTCAGTACGAGCAGGAATAGCATAATATCTGGCCCGGACCCTCTCTAGAGGGCGACCTCTATCTCCCCGACCTCCGCCCCTAGCCGGCTGGGCAGGTGGCCTGAGAACTCTGAGGAGCACGCTGCGGCTGAGTAGTCTGTGAAGATGCACCCCTACCAAGTCTGGGGCAGTCCCTAACCATGTGGCGTGTATCACCGCACTCGAAACAAGCTCTGGGAGGACGCGGTGGCTGTGACTGGCTGGGACTAGGCCTGCTGGACTGACCTCTGGAAACACCCCGCACAGGAGCGCGCTAGAAACTGGAGGTGAATAGTAAGGCTCCTGAGGTGCAGGTGGAGCTGGAGTACTGCCGGCTGCTGGAAGAGCTGAATGAACAGGGCGACCCGCATAACCCCTACCATAACGACCTGCTGATGGGGTATGGGCACCAGAGTAGTGACCTGACTCTCGAGACCTCTTGGCCTCCCTCTCCCATCGCTCCCTGGCGAGCATACCCTCAATCCTCCTATCAATGCTCACTACCTGCTGATAAGGAACGCCCGTCTCCAACTCTCGAGCCATGCTGGATTTGATGGGTGGGATAAGACCCTCAATAAACCTACGAACTCTCTCCCGAACTGTAGCAACCAAAGCCGGTACATGCCTGGCCAACCTGGTATAACGGATAGCATACTCTGAAACGGTCATAGCACCCTGGCGCAAATTCTCAAACTCTGCGCGCCATGCATCCCTGAGACTCTGGGGGACAAACTCTCTCATGAACATATCCGAGAACTGGGTCCAAGTCAGTGAAGCAGCCTCGACTGGACTGTCTGTCTCATAAGTACGCCACCAATCATAGGCGGCTCCCCGAAGCTGAAAAGCAGTGAATGAGACCTCGCTGGACTCCACTATGCCCATAGTACGAAGAATGCGATGACACTCCTCCAAAAATCCCAAGGCATCATCTGATGCTAAGCCATTGAACACTGGGGGATCATATTTCTTAAACCTCTCAAGTCTCCGCTGCTCGTCCTCTGAAGCAGCTGACCCATCCTCGGGCTGAACTGGTGCTGCGGGCGGTGGGGGAATAATCTCGGGAACCTGCTCAACCTGCACTCGCTGCTCAGAAGTGCGGACGGCGGGAGTCTGCGCTCCTCCCCCGGCCTGGGACGTGGCTGCAGCAAGGGGAAGCAACCCCGCCTGAGCCAAGGTGGTGTACATGCTCATGAACTGAGCCAAAGTCTCCTGGAGCGCTGGAGTAGTAGTGGCAGTAGTAGGTGTGCCAGGTGCCTGGGCTCCGACTGGATCTGCTGGTGGTACCTCGGCGGCAGGTCGTGCAGGTGCTCTGGCTGCACCACGTGCGCGTCCTCGACCTCTACCCCGGCCCAGGCCTCTGGCGGCGGCAGTAGGGGCACGGGTGCCTGATCATCTCGAGTAGCGCGTGTCCTCACCATCTGTGAGAGAATAGAAGACAGAAGTTTAGAATTGAGGGCAAAAATATCGCACGACAAGGAATTCAAATGAAGTGAAGATTTTTCCTAAGCAGTTACATAGCCTCTCGTAGATAAGTACAGACGTCTCCGTACCGATCAGCGAGACTCTAATAAACCGGCCTGTGTTCCGTGACACCTATGAACCTAGAGCTCTGATACCAACTTGTCACGACCCTAGTTCACCAACCGTGAACATGTCATGATGGCACCTGGTCCCCATGACCAGGTAAGCCTAACATTTTGCGGAAATATATTAATTGCGGAAAAATAGAGAAAATCAAATCAAATATCTAAAAGGAACTGTACTGAATGCCGCTTGGCAAGTACAACTCAATATCACAAGTCTAAAACAATTCCCAAAACCCGGAAACTCACAGGCAACACAGGCTACAGAAGTGTATAGTAAAGGTTCCAAACTCCAGAATTTCTAACAACCGAAAGAAGGAAAGACTAAATACTAAAGATAGAATAAGAGGGAGACTCGTCGGTCTGCGGACGCAGCAGATCTACCTCGAAGTCTCCGTAGTCCTCCTGCCTCACTGATAGGGTGTCTGAGTAGAGGTACCTGGATGATCTGCACATGAAAATCCTGCGCAGGAAGGGCATGAGTACACCACAATGGTACTCAGTAAGTGCCAAGCCTAACCTCGGTTGGGTAGTGACGAGGAAGGTCAGGGCCATACTGAGAAAAAATATAGTAATAATAATAATAATTAACAGTATGATAATCTGACAGAAATAATAAATACAACAGTGTAATAAGAGAGGTTAAACAAGGCAATAGCAAATACACAAGAACGGAACAACCACAGAATAAGTACAGCTCAACACCAATGGTAACAATGAGGATCTCCCAGGATACCGTCCTGTAGTCCTTTTCTCAACTGTCCAGTGGAACTCCCGGGATACCGTCCCGTAGTCCATCATATGTGTATATCCGAAGGATCTCCCGGGATACCGTCCCGTAGTCCAGCTATCAATGTACAGGGGGATCTATCGGGAATCTAACCCGCAGTCCCAAAGTAAAAGTGCAGGGGGATCTACCGGGAATCGAACCCGTAGTCCCAAAGTAAACAAACAGGGGGGGGGGGAGCTACCGGAATCCCACATCCGTAGTCCCAATGTAAATGCGCAATCACAACCAGAAGGTACACGGAAACGAAGTACAAAAGACAAGCAACAGGTAGTACTGGCCTAGCATGCTTCACGTAGTACAATTAAGGCAACTTAAGCAAGTTAAATCAACTAAACATGCTTTCCTAATCTAGCACAGGTTATAATTGCAAGTAGAATAAAGCAAATATGAAAGGAACTAAATCTCAATATCTTAAGAAAATCGGATTTCCAACAATTGGCTCAAGTACGCGCCCGTCACCTCGCGTACAAGGCACTCAAATCAACAAATAACGAATCTTAAGGGGAAAGGTCCCCCACACAAGGTTAGACAAGCCACTTACCTCGAACCGGCTCAATATCAATAGAAACCACGCCTTTGCCACGAGTATCCGACTCCAAATGGCCCAAATCTATTCAATTCAATTACATATCGTAAATAATATTGCAAACAACTGATTCCACTATTAAATTTAGAGCTAGGGCGCGAAAATAGGTAAAATGACCAAAATGCCCCTCCAGCCATCGTCTCGGAATCGAATAATTTTTACGTTTTCAGAACCCTCGTACTCTCAGGAGTCTAACCATATAAAAATCTCCCAAATCGAAGGTCAAATGCCCCCTCAAAACCCCATAGTTAAGTCTAAGAAGTTTAACCACTCCCCATTCAAAAACACGAAATTAAAGGGTGAATTTGCGATTAGATTAATGGGTTTTAGTCATAGGAGAGTAGAGAATCGTTACCCAGTGATTGCCCTTGAAAAAACCCTTGAAATTGCTCCCAAATCCGAGCTCCAAACCTTGAGTTTTGATAAAAATGGCAAAACCTCGTTTTTGAAATGTTAAGTACTGTTCAGGGGTCTAAAGCATCGCGAACGCGAAAGACAGCACGCGTTCGCGAAGAAGGAAAAATATAAGGGACCAAAAATGCCCTTCGCGATCGCGAAGGAATGGATGCGAACGCGAAGGCCTGGGTTCAGTGAACTACGCGAACGCGACATAGGTCATGCGAACGCATTGAATGAAAATCAAGCCCAGCCCTTGGAGTCCAATAAGTCTATGCGAACGCGACAACCCTGACGCGAACGCGGTTAAGAAACGTGTGAAGCTACGCGATCGCGGAGCACTAATTGCGAACGCAATGAAGAAACTTGTCATCCTCCAGAATTACTCTACACGAACGCGTAGAGGAGGACGCGAACGCGAAGAAGGAATTGGGATCTGCACAGCTGAAGGATTTTCTGCAACACTTTGAAACTCCAAAATGCTCCGTTGAGCATCCGAAACACACCCGAGGCCCCCGGGACCTCAACCAAACCTACGAACATATCCCATAACATCATTCAAACTTGTACCAATCCTTAAGCCACCTAAAACAACGCCGAAAACACGAATTAATCGAGGATTCAAGCCTAAGAACTTCAAATTCCAACAAAACACGCTTTCGATCAAAAACCTGACCAAACCTCGTCCGATTGACCTGAAATTTTGCACGCACGTCCCAAATGACATAACGGTGCTACAGAAACTTCCGGAATTCCACTCCGACCCTCGGATCAAAAATTCACTATCGGACCAGAAACTTCAGAAACTCAAACTTCGGCATTTCAAGCCTAAATGAGCCACGAGTTTCCAAAATACATTCCGAACAAGCTCCCAACCCCGAAATCACATAACGGAGCTAACGGAACCATCGGATTTCCATTCCGAGGTCGTCTTCACACTGTTCCGATTACGGTCATTTTTCAACACTTAAGATCTCATTTAGGGACTAAGTGTCCCAAAACTTTCCAAAACTCAACACCGAACGTCCCGGCAAACCAAAATAGCAGAAATGAACTTAGGGGAAGCAGTTAATGGGGGATCGGGGCATAAATTCCAAAAACGACCGGCCGGGTCGTTACAATCACCAAGAGGTGATCATTCACGGCGATGGTAGTAATCCCATATACAGTCGCCAGACCATCCCGGCAATATGAGGTAGAAGAAAGATAGGCGGAGAGACTTATCACCACATCGAGCGGGTCAACGCCGTTGATAAAGACAAATGGTGGGACAACAAAATTGAAAGCGTATTGAACTGGAGCGGATACGAACCTGGCAAGGGACTTGGCAAGAACCTCGAAGGAATCGCTAAGCCTATCAAACTCAAGAAACATGGCACCACCTTCGGATTGGGATATGAGTATACTTGGGAGGAATTCAAACACTGGTCGCCACCATGGCGCGGCCCTTACTATCCATTAGAGCAGCCAATACCACGCCTGAAACAGACTTTCCAACCGGCCGATGTTATCTATGGGTCAGACAAAGAGGAAGCACTGGCAGCAGTGAGGAATTTGTTCCTGGAAGACGATGATATGGATTGTTGTGTCATTTTCGAGGAGGATGGGGAGGAAGGCCCTTCCATACAGGCTGTGAGCACAGGAGCGTGCCTCAATAACTGGACCATCAGGACCACCAGAGCCCGGCGAGCCTCGGGGTTGCAAGGTTGAACAAGCATCATGCACTATCTTTTAATTTTATTAGTTTTTCTTTCGCATTTTAAATTTCCGCAATAAGATCTTCAATGTTCAAAACAGTTATGGAATTTATCAAAGAATTTCAATTTTTTCTTACAAATCAACACTCTTATTATTTTCTCTCATTACTTTACTTATACAGCATTACTATTACTTGTCTTGATGAACCAATGACTGTGACATGCAATGAGACAACGCAACAAATAGACATAAACTCAGAGGAAGATGACATACCGGAAGAGATTGTTAAGGAAGTCGAGAATTTTGAAAATAGGCCGAAGTCCAACCTGGACGAGACTGAGATTGTTAACCTAGGAGATGAAGAGAATGTCAAAGAAACACGAATCAGCGTTCACTTATCGTCATCAGAAAAGAAGGAATACACAGAATTTCTAAGAGAATATGAGGACATATTTGCCTGGTCGTATGACAACATGACTGGCCTGAGCACATCTATTGTGGCTCACAAGCTGCCAACTGATCCGACATGTCCACCGGTAAAGCAGAAGCTCAAAAAGTTCAAACCTGATATGAGTTTGAAAATCAAGGAAGAAGTCACTATGCAGGTCAAAGCTAAGGTTCTCAGGGTAGTAGAATACCCGACATGGTTAGCTAACATTGTGCCAGTACCAAAGAAGGACGGGAAGATTAGAGTCTGTGTCGACTACCGGGATCTCAACCGGGCCAGTCCGAAAGATGACTTCCCTTTACCAAACATACACATCCTGGTCGACAATTGCGCTAAGCATGAATTGCAATCATCTGTGGATTGTTTCGCTGGTTATCATCAGATCTGGATGGATGAAGAAGATGCTGAGAAAACGGCTTTCATTACGCCGTGGGGAATCTACTGCTACAAGATGATGCCATTTGGGTTAAAGAATGCAGGGGCCACCTACATGAGGGCTATGACTACCATTTTTCACGATATGATACACAAGGAGATCGAGGTGTACGTAGATGACGTCATCATCAAGTCCAAGAAGGCCACTGATCACATGGAAGATTTGAGGAAGTTTTTCAACATATTGCGGAAGTACAACCTGAAACTGAATCCCGCGAAGTGTGCATTTGGGGTTCCCGTCGGAAAATTGCTTGGGTTTATTATGAGTCGACGGGGAATAGAACTGGATCCATAGAAGGTCTAAGCTATTCAAGAATTGCCACCGCCAAAGAACAAAAAGGACGTGATGAGTTTCTTAGGGAGACTCAACTACATCAGCCGGTTCATAGCACAATCTACGGTCATATGTGAGCCGATCTTCAAGATGTTGAAGAAGGATGCCGCCACCAAGTGGACTGATGAATGCCAGAAAGCTTTCGACAGGATCAAGGAGTACCTGTCAACACCACCAGTTTTGGTCCCGCCTGAACTAGGAAGACCTCTACTACTCTACATCGCAGTGTTAGATGGTGCCTTCGGTTGCGTCCTGGGGCAGCATGATGAAACGGGGAGGAAAGAGCAGGCCATTTATTATCTCAGCAAGAAGTTCACTTTGTACGAAGCCCGGTATTCTCTGTTAGAGCGTACCTGTTGTGCTCTGACTTGGGTGGCCCAGAAGCTGAGGCACTACTTCTGTGCCTATACTACATATCTCATATCAAGGATGGATCCTTTAAAGTATATCTTTCAGAAGCCCATGCCCACCGGCAAGCTGGCCAAGTGGCAAATCCTGTTGAGTGAGTTCGACATTGTCTACGTGACTCAGAAAGCAATCAAGGGACAGGCACTAGCAGATCACCTTGCTGAAAACCCCGTGGATGGAGAATACGAACCCCTGAAGACTTAATTTCCTGATGAAGAGGTATCATTCATAGGGGAGGACATTGCAGAATCCTATGATGGCTGGAGAATGTTTTTCGACGGAGCAGCAAATTTCAAAGGAATTGGCATAGGAGCGGTCCTAGTATCAGAAACCGGTCAGCATTATCCGGTGTCTGCCAAACTCAGGTTCCCGTGTACCAACAACATGGCCGAATATGAAGCCTGCATCCTAGGGCTCAAGATGGCCATTGACATGAACATTCAAGAGTTGCTAATAATGGGAGATTCAGATTTACTCATACATCAGGTACGAGAGGAATGGGCAACCAAGAACTCTAAGATACTCCCGTATCTACATCACGTACAGGAGTTGAGAAAGAGGTTCACAAAGACAGAATTCCGACATGTTCCCAGAATCCAAAATGAATTCGCCGATGCATTGGCTACCCTGTCATCTATGATACAACATCCAGACAAAAACTTTATTGATCCTATTCCAGTAAAGATCCACGATCAGCCGGCTTACTGTGCCCATGTTGAGGAAGAAGCAGACGGAAAACCTTGGTTTTAGGATATCAAGGAATATTTAACAAAAGTAGAATACCCAGAACTTGCAAATCCTATTCAGAAGCGCATACTTCGGAGGCTGTCCAACAATTTCTTCCACAGTGGAGGAATCCTGTATAGGAGGACTCCTGATTTGGGACTACTCAGGTGTGTTGACGCAAAGGAAGCATCTAAGCTGCTAGAGGAAATCCATGCTGGGACCTGCGGTCCACATATGAACGGTTTTGTCTTAGCCAAGAAGATACTCCGGGCTGGTTACTTTTGGATGACTATGGAAACGGACTGCATCCAGTATGTCTGGAAATGCCACCGCTGTCAGATACATGCAGACATGATAAAGGTACCTCCAAACGAGCTTAATGCAACAAGCTCACCATGGCCGTTCGCCGTTTGGGGGATGGATGTCATTGGACCAATCGAGCCTGCCGCTTCCAACGGACACAGATTTATCCTGGTAGCCATCGATTATTTCACCAAATGGGTCGAAGCAGCATCTTTCAGAGCAGTAACTAAGAAAGTCGTGGCAGACTTTGTCCGCGACCGCATTATTTGTCGATTCGGTATTCCAGAGTCAATCATTACTAATAATGGCTCCAACCTCAACTGTGACTTAATGAAAGCTATGTGTGAAACCTTCAAGATCAAACACAAGAATTCTACAGCCTACAGACCTCAGATGAATGGAGCCGTAGAAGCCGCCAATAAGAACATCAAGAAGATACTAAGGAAGATGATAGAGAAGCATAAGCAATGGCACGAAAAGCTATCATTTGCTCTGTTGGTATATCGCACCACAGTCCGCACATCAACTGGGGCAACCCCCTATATGCTGGTCTATGGTACAGAGGCCGTCATTCCCGCCGAGGTGGAAATTCCTTCCTTAAGGATCATACAAGAAGTTGAGCTCGACGATGCAGAATGGGTGAAGAGTCGTTACGAGCAGCTAGCTCTTATAGATGGAAAGAGGATGAATGTAGTTTGCCATGGTCAGCTTTATCAGAACAGAATGTCCAGAGCCTTCAACAAGAGAGTCAAGCCGAGACAGTTCACACCGGGACAGCTGGTATTAAAGAAAATCTTCCCGCATCAAGATGAAGCCAAAGGGAAATTCTCTCCTAACTGGCAAGGTCCATACATGGTTCACCGGGTTCTGACAGGAGGAGCCCTTATACTTGCAGAAATGGACGGAGAAGTTTGGCCAAAACCAATCAATTCAGATGCAGTCAAGCGCTACTATGTGTAATCTTATGCTTTCCTATGTGATGTAAATTGAACTACGTCTGACCTGATTCCCGTTTAAGAGGGGATACGTAGGCAGCCGTATGGGTTCGGTCATAATTCAATAAAATTTTCATTTTCCCCGCAATTGGAAACTGGGGCAGAATTTTGAGGAGGACCCTCAAAATTTCATAGTAATTTCAGTCAATCATCGCAAGCAGCCGCCAGAAGCATCAACCCATTAAACTGGGGCAGAATTTTGAGGAGGACCCTCAAAATTCTGTAGCAAGAGAGGTTGCAATGTCTTGAGCCACGTCACAGTCGTCGGTTCATCTAAAAGTTATTTCTTAAATATATACTTATGTCATATATATACTTGTACAAATTCATGCTGTTTATTATCGAAGTCGCCTTGTTCAACAACGCTACCCCAATGATACATACCGCATCACCAGATCAAAGACGAACGGGTCAAACAAGGCCAGCAGGGATACGAACTAACCTCCCCTCCACAAAACTCACGATTTTTCTTTGGATGCAGACACTTAGATTGCGAAAGCACCTGACATACTATACACTCACAAGACAAACGTTGTTCAGGAATACAACCCTCAGAATTGTTGCATTTACCAGTATTTTCTATCCACGCACGCCGGCGATATTCCCTATATCGCGATGTCCCCAGCAGTCGCAATATCGCAACCTGCTATCAACTAAGAACTCTATTACCATTTGCCATTTTATTTTTATTTTTTGCATTGCATAAGGCTACCATTCTGCCTTCCGAGACTAAACACTATCTCCATCTGCATTTTCTGCATTGCATAAGACTACCATTCTGCCTTCCGAGACTAAACACTGTCTCCATCTGTATTTTCTGCATTGCATAAGGCTACCATTCTGCCTTCCGATACTAAACGCTGTCTCCATCTGCATTTTTTGCATTTGCATGGCTGAAAGATCGCCACCTTATTTACATTTGCATGGCTGAAAGATCGCCACCTTATTTACACTTGCATGGCTGAAAGATCGCCACTTTATTTACATTTGCATGGCTGAAAGATCGCCACCTTATTTACATTTGCACGGCTGAGAGATCTCCACCTTATTCACATTCTGCACGACTGAAAGATTGCCGCCTCTACATTTGCATGGCTGAAAGATCGCCACCTTATTTACATTTGCATGGCTGAAAGATCGCCACCTTATTTACATTTGCACGGCTGAGAGATCGTCACCTTATTCACATTTTGCATGGCTGAAAGATCGCCACTTTATTTATGCTTGCATAGCTGAAAGATCGCCACTTTTATTTACGCTTGCATGGCTGAAAGATCGCCACCTTTCGCATCTCATGGGCTGAAAGATCGCCAAATATTGCATTTCATGGGCTGAAAGATCGCCAAATTATCCGAGGGCGTCATTGTTCGAAGGCACCATTGTCATAGCCCGAGAACACCATATCATGGCCTAAGGACCCCTTTTAATCTTTTGCATATCATTATTCACAGGCATCATGGTTCGGAGGCATCATTCTCATAGCCCGAGAGTATCATTTCACGTCCTGCGAATCCTTTATCATACGCTTCATGGCCTAGGACGTCATGATCTAAGGACGTCATCCTAACCGTCCAAAGACAACATTCATGGTCCGACGAGAATTTGCATCACGTTTAAATTTATGCAGAATATATGCCCGTATTTGCTTATTTGTAGGTAAACCAGCGAGCAACGGCCATCTCGGTAGGAGCGATTTCGCTCCAGTTCCCCGCAGCCCTATCCTAAATATTGCGTCCGTGCTTGAAAGCCTCCATCGGCATACTCCGTCGGTGGATCCTGAACTACATATGGCCTGATTCCTTTAAGACCAGGGATATGTAGGCAGCTCAGAAGCCAGAGCGCGGCCTAACCTCTTCAAACCATTTCGTTTGGTCAAAATTGGCCATCATATATTTACCCGACAACTCTTTCATCCTTTCCGGGTAAAGAGGGGCAGCTGTTGATACCCAATTTTTCCCTGTATTTTTTTAAATATGCAAAATACCTTCAAAACGGTCTGTATATGCATATATAAGCATATCCCAAGGTTTCATTATTTTTCCTTAATTTTTCAAAGATTTTTAAATCAATTTACTGCCCTATTTTATCAAGAAAAACCAATAATTGTCCCCAAATTTATCATTTTTTGGTGATTCATTTATTTGATTATCATGTTATACTAAAATATAGCTAAGATATTTTTTACAAATTTATTTAATATTTTTAAGGATAAAATTGCATAATTGCAATATTAGCAATTTTTAGGTTAAAATTCGTCTCATGTTTATAAAATGAGATTTTATATTTTAAAATTGATAATTATATATTATAAATCTTTTAGTGCTTTCAATTAATTTTTCAGAAATTTATTTACTATTTTCTATAAATTAAATGGGAAAAAAGGGCTATTTAACTTATAGCCAGATTTGGCTTTCTAATTTAGCCTAAATTAATCCAGACCCCAACCCAAATTCACAATAATAATCTGGCCGGGAACCACATTAGTGGATTCTGAGGGGTGCCTAACACATTCCCCTTAGAATAATTTCAAGCCCTTACCCAATCTCTGGTTACTCAAATCAAATCTCCTTGGTGTCCTAATGCACTCTAATCATTAGGTGGCGACTCTTTAAATCAAACCCAATTCCCAAAAGGAATGAGTTGTCCTCCCAAATGTCATAAACCCGATTTCGCGAGAAAAAAGGTGCGCGACAACTCTAACATTATGAGAAATTACACTAATGTGGTGGTTATACATGGCAAATAATTTACATTGAAAATCTTTCGTTGTCATTAAACACTAAACCCCTAAAGAACCAAAAGTGTCAATGAATTAAAGGCTAAGGAGGGAGTTCTACTCATGGTCGATGCCCCTTTTGAATCTCCCGACACTTCAAAGTTCCCAAGGGACTCAAGGCCTAGGGCAATGCTTGTGCCGGGAGAGCAGCCCAACCTAGAGTTGAACTCCACTCCCAAATACCCCTATCACTAACAACTCATTTTTCCTATGGGTTTAAGTGACAATGAGGCCCTTTTAATGTAAACTAACTACTACAATACAACAGAAGTATACTTTCCCGTCTAACATAATAACATAAAGGCACATAGACTACATTTTGATACCACATGAACAATATACATATCAGGTAAACCTAAAGGTCAGACTTCGAGCACATATAGGACAGAAACATCATGGTATGATGTTAAATGTCTAACATTAGGGAGATACATTCAAAGGAAAGGTAAGGGATATAGAATTGTGAAGCAACCCAGAAAATGTATATATGTCTACTATGATAGACTAATTATAGATTGATTAGCTTAGGTCTTGCCACTAACACATGCATGGGTTAATATCACTACTTGGAACCTCTTAAAAGGGCATCAGTAAAGGTTCAAACAAAAATAGTTACAACCAATAACTTTTACAAAAACATGATCAACACTCTCAATATGACTACAGGTTCACTGATTTGAACATGAAATTCCTAAGGTGCTCAACAGAATCACATTCATAGGAGTATTACCTTAAATAAACTATTATGTTCAATCAGTAGCAATAGAAAACTTCTCATAGGATTGAGAATCAGATTCAATTTCGGAATAGCAGAAAAGAGAGGACTGCGTATATATTCAAAACAAGAGCATGGAATCATGGAGTCAAACAGGTATACATGCAATATTCAGTCAGTTATACATAGACACTCCAAGTGAGATTGTAATATTATATAGACAGGGGAGCTCTACATGTTATATAATCAAGTTAGTCATGTCATGAAGAGAGGGAGTTATAGACAAAGGGAGTATTATATCATAACAAGTTTAACTCAGGTGTATAACCTTAATTAGTATCTAAATGTGAAGTAATCATACTCAGCTTTAAAAATTATCACTTGACTTATAACTAGAATGATTAGGTCCTCCTTTTATGGAAGATAACTTAATGATAACTAGATATAAGCTTCATAGAGTCAACAGTGTCACAAAAGAGATTAAAGACAAGAAAATATTACACCTAAATAGGCTTTGAGTTAAACATGTAGTTGAGAGTTACATCTAAACATGAGACAACTAAATTCAACTTAACAACCACTACTAGTCAACTATAACAAAACATAATTATGACATACTTTTTTTGTGAAAAAGAGGATAGCTTAATATTAGCAGAATGTATACAGTAGAACTATTGGTATTCATGAAAAGAAGAAAGTTCAACTCAACAAGATTATTCCATACAAATGTAACCAATAACTAGATAAAATCATGAGAATGTCATAGTGATAACCAAAAGTTGCCTTCAGAGTTAGCAGATATAGGTATAGAGAATGAAATCATCTAAACACTTAGATTTTTCATGCTACACTTGAATGGTGGATGATATGAACTTATTAACTTTAAGTTCATCTTAGTTAGGATTATCAAAAAATAAACTCGACCACGAGACAAACAGAATGCAGGTAAACAATATGTAGGGGTAAAGATCACAGCAGAATCATCAGTGAAAGACCATGAAGTTTAGGTAAACATGAGCAGTCATTCAAGGCATATTACAACTTAATCATGCAGACTGTTTAAACTCAAGAATGAAAGTCATCAGGAGTCACATAATAACTTGATCACCATTAATTAAATACTAAAGAGTCACAACAAGTGATCATAAGCAGACAACAACTTATCATAAACTGAATAACATTTCTATACTAATTATGAGCATCATAAATGACTATAGTTCATAGAAGGCAACAAGTTAGATGATCAAAAGAGAAAGTTTAGATGTGTACTGGCCTTTTCGAGGGCAACAGACTAAACAAAGATCCTTCATAATTGCTTAAGACCCAAGATTTCAAGCTCGAAGCAGTGAAAGCGCTCAAAAAATAAAAGAACAAGAATCAGTAAGAAACCCTAGGTTTCTGAGATCTCAGAATTACTGTTAGGTAGCTATTGGTTGTTTTCTCTATTAGGTTGTTCGTGTAGTTAGTTGTAATGATCTGGCCGGTCGTTTCGAGAGTCGTAGCCATGTTCCCCCATTTACTACTCCTTTTATGCTTTATAGCTATTATATGACTTACCGGGTTAGTCAGTTCGGGTCCGGAGAGATTTCGAAGTGAATTGAGACATTTAGTCTCAAAATGGAAAGCTTAAGTTGAAATAGTTGACCGGATGTTGACTTATGTGTAAAAGACCCCGAATTTGAGTTTTGATGGTTCCGTTGAACTTGAAAGCATGCCTACATTTCTGCACTGTTATTTCTATATCGAACTGTACCGGTAGAGTTCGTCACTAATTTTAGTCCAAAGGTTGGATTTGTTACTTATTGAGTTGGTTGTACTCACGCGCACCCTGCACCTCGTGTGCAGATCCAGGTGCTTCCGATCACGGTAGTTGGTGAGTGTGAAGTTAAGATCTTGGGAGACTATCGAGGTAGCTGCATGGCGTTCGCAGGCCTTAACCCTCCTTCATTATCTTTACTTATGTTTCAGTTCTTATTCCTTAGACATTGTAGTAGACTATATCTCTGTATAGATGCTCATGTACTAGGTGACACCCCGATTTTTGGGAGAGATATGTATTGAGTTGTGAGTTTTATTGTGCTTTTGAAAAGGTTTTCCTTAAATATTAGTTGCTTCCGTATTTTTCAAAACTTTTATTATGTTGAAATGGTTGAGTAGTTGGCTTGCCTAGTTCTACGATAGGCGCCATAAGGACGGTTCGGTTTGGGTCGTGATATTAGTGATCCTAGGTTGCGGTATATGATTGTGTAGATGTTGTTAAGTGAGAACATTAAAGGCCATTTTTATAATGCCATTAAGGCTCTAGGGTTTCAATCGGATTCGAAATTGTGAGTGGAAAGTGATGAAAGAAAGCTGACCGTTGAAGGCAAAACCCATCGATCAAAGCTCCAATGTCTAGAGGTCATTGCATTTGACC
Organism: Nicotiana attenuata; assembly: GCF_001879085.1. Classification (NCBI taxonomy): domain Eukaryota; kingdom Viridiplantae; phylum Streptophyta; class Magnoliopsida; order Solanales; family Solanaceae; genus Nicotiana; species Nicotiana attenuata. Next base: position 21,666,015 of record NC_031998.1, read on the forward strand.
TCTAAACTTCGAATAATCATTATAAGGCTCTGAAACATGCATGTGCATGCTTCAATTTAACAGAACATGAAGGAAATTTAGAGATTTGAAGTTTTACATTTTTGTCTGTGATTTCATAATTGGTGCTTTTGAAATTTCATTGGTGAAACGGAAAGAAAACAACATGTTTCACATCCCAGGGACAAGATGAGTGTTCTATATGTTTGATTTGAAAGAACAAGGAAGGAATCAGATTATTGGGGTTTGAGCATAGGGTTTCAGAACTGGGCGTTTCAATTCCAGTGATTGAAAGAGGAAAATATCAGGCTGGATTCACGGATAGAGAGATAGAAAAAATGATTCAGAGTGTTATCGAGTGACTTTGCACAAATCTGTGCAAGGTTTCTGAGATTGATGGTTGATAGAGATGAGAGAAATGAGAAAGGAAAGGGAAATGAGGGCCGCTGGTCTCTGAGTGAATGATTAGGGTTTTAGGGGGAATGGGGGGTTGTCTCTAGGTTAAGGATGAGAAGTGGAACGGGAGTCGTTGGATCTGTTGATCAACGACTTCGATTATTTGAGTAATTGGAAATTTAGAAATAATTTAAGTGGGAAAAATTGGTGGGCGTTGGATTGCTTTTTTTTTTGGATGGTTGAGATTAGATCTCTGGGTGTTTAAATTAAAGAGAAAACGGAGACCAATTGTGAGCCGTTGATCTGGGGAACAGTCGGCTCAGATTCATTGTGTTTCTTGTGTAAGTGTTACGGAGAGGTGACGTGGCGCATGGTGATTTGTGCAAAAGAGAGGGCACTAATTGCCACAGTGGAAAGAGAGGAGTGTTTGGACTGGGTATATTTCGGACTGGGCTTGATAACTGGGTTAAAATAAATTTAAGAAATGGCCATTTTACATTTGATTGAGAATTGCAATTGTAGGCCTTTTTTCTTTTAATCCCTTATTGAATTTAATTTAAATAAACTTAATAATTTTTAATAAGTGCGGTAAAAATTATAATTACTATATATACTACTAATTGTTTTAATTAATTATTTACAAAAATACTTTGTTTTCTAATTGCAACACTGATTTCGAATTTCGCATAATAGTCTAATTAACTAGAAATTAAAGAGTAATTCATTAAATTAATTATAGAACCTATGTAATGTATATATAAGAATTATTTTAAAAATTTTAAAATAATAATTTTTTTTGTAATTACATAATGTTAATACTACACGATTAATTTTAAAGCTAGTACTTATTCAATTTGTAAAAATAAGTATTTGTTATTAGAAAACACTTTAAAAATATTTATTATAAATTATCAAGTATAAATAAATTAATTTAAAAAGGGAGGGTCAAATTTGGCTGTCAACAACTGCCTGATGAGTGGTGATTTTATCACTTATTTTAGTCTCTTTTCTTTAGATTTTGCGTCCTTTAATTATAATATGAGGTTGTTTATGGTGTGTGTTGCTAGATTTTCAGGTAAATGATGCCATGAAGAGAGTTGAATTCAACTGAAGTGGAATTGAGCAAAAAAGAGTTGAAACAAATGCAAAATCCTTCAGATATCTCGCATCTGCAGATGCCAGGTCGCTTATGCGATCTCACATCTGCGAGAAAGGACCCGCATCTGCGGAAGAAGACCTAGCTGGCAGAAATTGCTTCTGCGATCGACTCATCGCTTCTGCGGAAGCGCACATGCGCTTAATGTTCGCATCTGCGGTCGCGCATCTGCGCATGTAAAACCGTTTTTGCGGATCCAGTGTTTCTCATCAATGATCGCTTCTACGATAGGCTATCCGCATCTGCGGAGCCGCACCTGTGAGGATCCTTCTGCAGGTGCGGCCAACGGGCTTCAGACCTGGGTAGACTTGGAAATTCACATCTTCTCCATTCCAAACCCACAAATACACGACCTAGATGATGGGAAACATATCTTTGGCTTATTTTCAGTCCTTCAACTAGAGAGAAACAAGTTTTGGAAGCTAGGGTTCTTGCACACACACTTGGGTCTTGTAGATTTCGAGCTTTTGGTTGAGAATTTCTTACCCATTTATGTTCATTTCTTCATTTTCTTGCTTTGTATTGTATATCTAAGTGTGTAGTATTTATTCCAACACTTGAATCTTGTTTATGGGAATATTCATATTTAAAGTGTGGATTAAATATCTTGTTGTGCTTATGTATTGAACGATTTTTATTTATAATGAAGTGGGTTATTGTTTTTTTAATTATTCTTGTTCTTTAATGTTTCCAACGGGATTAGCTAACCCTAGGACTCGCCCATTAACTTCGAATTAATTTTGTGAAAGATTATTTGGGGTTGCGAAAGATTAATTAACAAGAACTTGAGGCTTTAACCCTCACTTTATAGATTCTACCTAGGGATAGGATTGAACTACTTGTAGCCATATTCGGGTGTGCTTAATCTCTTAATTATTTTAGAGATAATTCAACTAGGAAGTCTTGTTAGTCTTTACAAGAAGCTAATATAGAATTATTACCCGATGCTAATTAACATAAACTCGCTCATATTTGTAAAATTGTGAAATACATTGGATCGTTACTTGAGTGTAATTCCCCGTGTATCCATGCTTGTAGCCATTGATCACTTTATTTGCTTTCTAGGTTAGTTTTTATTTTCGCATTTAGACATAAATATTTTCTCAAAACTTTTCTAAGTGTTTGGCTTAGCATAATAAGCGTTTTGCAATATATTTCATAGCCATACCATGTTTTCACTCCAATACTTTCTTTACAGGTATCATACGCTAAAAATGAGCTCTAACTCCGATGAATCTGCGCATGAAAATTCTTTGGAAACGGAGGAGAACTATGACCAACACCGGTTCTTGTCATTGGAATGCCAGGAACGGTATTATGCTGAGCTGATTTCGAAGAAGTTGCTCCCGAAAAGTGGTATATTGTTAGATAAGGTCCCGGAACGCCTTCCCGAGTTCCATAAGAGGCTTGTAGACATGGGATGGACCTGTTTTACCCCTCAACCTTGCAGAGCCAATGAGCAATGGGTGAGGGAGTTTTATGCGAATCTTCCAGCCATCAGGTTAAAGAAGCCAAAGATTAGGATTCACGGCAAATGGTGCATTTCGGAGCTGAAGCTGTGAACCAAGTCTATCACCTACAAGACCATGACATGGACCCATTCCATGCAAAAGATTGTGCCTCAGGGGAGTGGTTGGTCTCCAAATTATGCCCGGGTTTGGATGTTCCATGGGCAGCTGAAAAGAGAGGGATCACGTCTAAAGAATTCACTACTAAAGCAAAGATATAGCTGGCCATCATATGCAATCGCATCTCCCCTGTGTCGAATATATGGAATGTACCGGTAATGAGAGCTCAAATGATAGCCTCCATTCTTGATGGTATCCAGCTTAATGTTGGTGAGATTTTCATCAATGAACTGAGGAAGTATCGGCTTCAGAATGGTACATCATTAATATTCCCATCTCTTATCACTAAGCTGTGCCAACTTGCTTGGGTTGAGGATGATCCGGGAGACAACTGGATAGAGTCGGAAAGCCTATCAATCCATTGAAGAAAAGAGGAGAGGGCGGCGCCGTCAAAAGCAAAAAGAGAAAGTTGGGATCTTATTCTCAAACCGACCAGGGTAGCCAGCCATCATCTTCTGCAGGAGGACCATTTGCTATGCTTTCCGAGGAAATGCGGCTAATTCGCGACCTAGTAGCTGGCCTTCCATAGGGACTTGGGGAAACATCTGAGGGACCCTCTGCATTCATTTCAAAGAAAGAATCTCAAAAGTATCTTGATGACTAGAAAAAGCAAGGCGATCACCTTAAGCAACTGGAGAAGGCATATACTGATTTAGCCACGGTGCACGGTACTTTGAGTACTTCTCACGATAATCTGGCAAAGGCACACACCAGGATGAAGAAAAGGGAGAAGAAAAGAGATAAATTCTTCACCCGCATGTGGAAGGGTATGAAGGGGCTGTGGAAAGTTCTAAAGCCTCAAGAGCCAATGCCATCGATCGAGCTGGAAGATGATGATGATGCTCCGGTTCATTTGTCCGAGGAAGAAGGAGAGGAGGATGTGACTGAGTCCGACAACGAGGAGAGCACTTGATGCAATATTCAGGGAGAACTTTCCACTGTTTAGTTGCATGGGGACATTGCAACATTTCTAGTTAGGGGTGGCTTCTTGTATAACTGTGGATATGGTAGATTGGTATTTTGTTTGTTTTCATAAGATGTTATTTTTCTTTCATGTGATGTGTTATATTAGTATGTTTACTAGATTCTTGAATTTTTTTTTTATATGTAGTATGTTTTATTGACTTGATGTTTATTAGCTTCTTAATTTTTATTTTATTTTATATAGTATGTTTTATTTTGGTGGCGATATCCTTGGTTTTCTTTGTACCACGGTTCTTTTTCCGAGGATGCCTATTTTGTTGGCGATATCCTTGGTTTTCTTTGTACCACGATTCTTTTTCCGAGGATGCCAATTTTCTTTTTTTTGAATCGGGTAATTGTTAGTAAATTTTTGTGTCGACTTTTCCCGATGATGGATTGCTAGGAGACTTTCTTAAGGGAATTAGTCTTGTAGTTTAGATATAGTTTTTGTTAGTTTAGGAAGAATAAGCAGTATGAGTTGGGGTTTGTACCCATTGGCCATTTTCTGGCTTGCTTGATATCAACATGATTTAAACCTCGGGATATGAATTTTTGATCTTTGAAAAAGAAAAATAATTGAAGTAAAGATCAATGTCATGACTTTTAGACTCAATTTTTGGCTTTTTGATTCACTAAATAGCTTCTTATGCTATATGTAACTTCTTTGAGTCATTGGTTTCAATTGGATTTTGAATTTGTATTCCACTTGAGTGTTCATGTGCCATGTGTGGTGAGATTTATTGTGAGTTCTTTTGCATCATCTGTAGTTAAGAACTTGCCCGTAATGTGCTTCAAGGCGAATCCTAGACTAACTTGGTTTGAAAAATGATGTTAGGCCTTCCTTGGACCGCTATTGTGCCTTAAATTTTCTACCCTTGCATATTTTTCCCTAGTCAACCCCTTTTGAGCCTTTAAACTTTTTTATTTGGCAACCATGTTACAAGCTTTAACCCATCGTTCTTTATTGATTTATCTTTTGGCACCCTACCTCCCTAAGTACTTTGAAAGTATAAACATAGGCTAAAAGCCTAAGTTTGGGGGTGAAGGTTGGAAAAGTTGTGATGTGGAAATTGCTTAAAAGTCGAAAGATAATTAAAAAAGGGGGAAAGAGTAATATTTGAGAAAAAAGAAGAAGGAAAAATAAGGAATCGTGAATAAATGGAAGACTAGGTGATATAAAAAAAAATTGAGAAAGGGTGGAAAAGTTCTTGAAGGAAGTGTATTTGGACTGTTGAAAAATTGTAGTGCTTAGGGAGGTTTTGAGTCACTCTAACCAAAATTGTGCCCTACCTTAACCAAAAGCCTAAACTACAACCTTTTAAGTCCTAATTAATTTTGAACCAAGTTTGTCTACATTAGCAGAGAAATACATGAAGGGCAAGCCTATGGTACTACTTGTGTGCATTTGAACATCTTTGTGTGAGAGAGTTAATTCTTTCCATTTTATATCCCATTTATGTTTTAAATTGAAATTTATGAGTGTGGGATTCTCTCTTAAGTGTGAGGGCATATGAGATTTGAGTTGTGAATTTAATCCCAGTTGCAATTGGGAGGAATGAACAAAGGAAGTAAAATTTTGAAGCTTTAGTGTCATGACTTGATTGCTACTCTGATTTCCATAGTGTTTGAGCACTTGAATTGTAACGAAATTCATGAGAAGTTTTTGGTAATTCATATGCTTTGGATTAATTGTTGGAACCAATCGAAGTCATGTGTTTGTGCTTACAATATACCTTTTTGACTTGGCATGACATTGATGCACTATTGAGTTAAATACTTGGAAAGAGATTTTGTTGCTTTCATTGCTTGAAGACAAGCAATAGTTTAAGTTTGGGGGTTTGATAGGTTGGTATTTTACCAACTTATCTTGTCTTTAAGCTTAGATTTTTGCTATGTTTGTGTAACGACCCGACCGGTCGTTTTGAGTATTTGCACTTCACTCGATTGTTTGGGGGCATGAGTAGTTCCGTATGATGTATTAGGACTTGTGTGCAAAATTTGAGTTCATTCCGAGTTCATTTGATATGTTTCGGCATGAGTTTTTTGAAGTCGAAAGTTCGAAAGTTCATTAAGTTTGATTTGAGGTGCATTTCATTGTTTCGATAGTGTTAAGTGTGTTTTGAGGCCTCGAGTAGGTCCGTATTATGATATGGAACTTGTTGGTATGTTTCGACGGGGTCCCGAGGGGCTTAGGTGAGTTTCAGATAGGTTTGGGTTGTATTGCGCTCGTTTTTCTTATGTTTCGACGCCGTTTCTTCAAGCATAAATGGTACCACATTGAACAAATGAGCTCCGATTTCTGCTTTGGTTGATGCATTAAATCCGTATCATAATTACGGAGCCATAGCAAAAAGACTCGTCAAATTTAGACATCGTATGAGGATTTTATGGTCATTTTACTAAGAATTGGGTTGCCAAATTTTTTAGATTAAGTACGAAATTGCCACTGACTGCGTATTTAAAAATCTGCACTATTTTCAAATGTTAAAACCAACATATGTCCTTCAATATAAGGTCAAATGGAGTGATTCAAGAGCCTAACTTGACTAGAATTTCACAAGGAATCCATTGGAGGCATCAAAGTAAGTTTTGAGATCTTTTGGCACAAAAAACGAGGCAGAACAATGTTAAAACAAGGGTTTTGTGCATTTAATATATTTTGAGTTGGGGAGCTCGAAATTGGGCAATTTTCGAGGTGATTTTCAGCATATGAATTAGGGTAAGTGTTCTCTACTCAGTTTTGGTTATATTTCGTGAATCTATCTTCGATTTTAGCTTTTGGTTGATGAATTTTAAAGAAGAAATTGGGGGTTTTGGCCTAAAGTTTCATAATATGATTTTTTGAGTTTTGAACACCGATTCAGAGTCGGATTTGAGTGAAACTAGTATGGTTGAACTCGTAATTGAATGGGTTGACGGATTTTGTGAGTTTTGTCGGGTTTCGAGGTGCGGGCCCGGGTTGGATTTTTTGGCCGATTTTGGGCTTTTGATTAAAGATTCGACCTTTTTCGATTGGGATTGGTTCCTTTAGCATTCTTTGATGTATGTCTGTATCTTGCCCCTAGTTACTTAATTGTATTCGACTTCTATCGCATATCTGTTATTTCTATTTCTTTCCATTAGCTCTCCAAGCTAACTATCATTCCATTCCTTCCAAAGAAGGAATTTTTGAAGTTTTGTTGAATGCTTTTTTCTTGTCTAAGCATCCCCCTACCGTGCTAATAAGGTGCCTTTTCTTATTCTGAAAGCTAGCCTTCTACGTCCATTTTCTTTTGGTTTAGTTCTTCTAGCTCCTACCCCCACAGCCCCTGATGGGCAATGCTCTTGGTGAGTCATTAAGTTTTTTTGATTAGTTTCGAGCCGTTCGGAGGTCGGAACGCGCGTGATGGCATTCTTGGAGCATCGCTTGGCTTGCTCGATGTCGGAATTGGCTTGTTTAAGATAAGTAACTCTTCTAAACTTAGTGTTGAGGGTATGAAACCCCGAATTTATGTGTTTTGTGATTGGTGTTGAGGTGACGCACATGCTAGGTGACGGGCGTGTGGGTGTGCACCTTGTGAATTGTGACTATTGTTTCCAAGGCACTGAATAATGACCCTATTTTGTTGATATCTGTATATTCACCATGTGATAAAGTAAATGAGCTGAGCTGTACATCATGCTAGATATCATGTTTAGGCTTTATGCTGATATTGTTGGGATCCATAGTGGTCACTTCTTGCCGTCATCTCATTGAATTCATTGATATTTCGTACTCAGTCACATCCATGCATTCATATCATATCTCAGTCTCAATTGTTACTTATTGATACATCATATCATTGTTCCGGACAGTTTCCATGACATTGTGAGCCCGTGGGTGAGACTGGAGAGATTGATGACTGGGTGAGGCCGAGAGACTGATTATGAGTGATAGTTATGGGATCGGGCTTCACGCCATATCATGCTTGATTGATTATTGAGTAAGGTCGGGGCCCTGATTGATTTATGCCATGATTGGCTTGTTATAGAGCTTGGGCTAAAGGAGCCCCTTCGGAGTCTCCACATCCCCAGTGAGCGCGGTTGATTATATTCAGGGATGGATCTTCCCTTGGCATAGAGATGGATCTTCTCCATGAGGCTGGATTGGCCTGTTTCCTCGGTACTGGGTGACTTATAGTCAGTGATGTATATGTTCCGGGATGGATCTTCCCAAGGCCGTATGGTCCATATACAGTACCGAGTGGTTGATTATGATGAGTGGAAGGTGTGATACAGTGAGGTGGAGTACTCTGAGAGTGTGAGTACATGATTCATCTCTGAGATACATGGCATTGGCAAGCATACATGACATACGGGCACCGAGATGCATTTTTTCTCATGCTGTACAGTATCACGTCATTCATGATTTTTACACACATTGATATGTGGCATAGAGAGGTATTTCACACTTGTTATTTGGAAAGAAAATGAAACATCTTATTTATTGTGAAATGGGTTTTTAGAAAAATTACAGTTTTCAAACTATCTCATATTTCATGACGTTTTCGGTATAGAATTTGGGTTTTTCACTGATATTCTTGAAAGGCGGGCTATTTTTTGAAAAATATGAAAAGACTGAGCATTCTATCTCAGAGCTGCTTCTTTACGTACTTGCTTTACACTGCTATGAATTGCTATTGGTTATTGGTGTTGGACCCGACCTATGTTCCAACTCGTCACTACTTTCAACCCGAGGTTAGGTTTGTTACTTTTTGGGTACATGGGGTCGGTTGTACTCATACTGCACTTCCTACACATTGCGTGTAGATCCCGGATGTCGATGTTGCTGCGTTCGATGGTTTCTTGATTTGAAGGCGTACCTGCGTTCGTGCTGTAGCTGCCTCTTTGAGAAAGTGTCTAGTAGAGTCTTGCGGATCGGTATGATGACGTCCATACCTATCTTTGAGAGGCTACAGGACATTTAGGATATACTTCCCATCTTTCTTTCCTTATCGTGCGACATTAATTCAGCTTGAAGCGTAATCCTTTGAATTCCTTCCACGCATTCCTATGCGCACATGAGCGCTCGGTATCAGCTGTGCCTCGACGGCTTGTGATTCTCTGGATGAGGTGCGAGATGTGATTTCTGTGTGTTGGTGGTAGGCCAGTCTGTAGAACTTGAGGTTGGGTTTTGACTGTAGTTTGAGCCCTAAGGTGTTGATTAGGTGAGCACGTGCTTTTGGATTTATGTCGCGCCCCCTTCTTTCCTCCTTGCGGAGAACGTCCAGGTTTCGACATTTCATGGGGGAATAACTCTTTTCCTTTTGGGAATTGGGTATTTGAAGAGTCGCCACCTAACGGATTATGGTGCGTTAGGTCACCTTGAGCAATTAACTCATGGACTAGCTTGCATTACCAGAGATTTAAGGTAAGGGCTCGAAATAAGCTCGAGGGAAAGGTGTTAGGCACCACTCGCGGTCCACAACGGTGGGTCCCCGCCGAACTTATATGAATCAGTCATTTTGAACAAGTAAACAGTGTGACCACGTACTTGCAAGTAAGGGCATGTTTTGACATTCTAAGCACATGTGTGATTCAAGTAATGAAACAAGGGAAAAAGTTTGAACAAGTTGCACATATATAAAGAAGAGTAAATTCATCTAAACAACGAGAGTTGGGAAAGGGGGTCCTAGGTTGGTTAGCCTACAGGATCATACCCACACAATGCCCGGTAATCACTCCTCAACGAGGGGCTACACGTGGCATTAGCGCGTAGTCATCATATCCTTACTACCCAATTCCTTCCCCTTGGTCATAGCCTACAGCGTTCTATCAGCTTTGAAAGATATCCTATGCGTGCACTACCTGTCCCTTCTTTATGGACTTGAAGGTATTTAGGACCTCTAATTTGGGTAGTACTAGACCATCCATGGTGTTTAAAGGAGAAAAGTCTAAGCATCAACCAAAACAAGTAAGACTGCATTTAAAGGAGAGAACAATTAAGGGCTCACATTTTACCTCCGCAAGCAGAAACAAATAAGTGCACGTCTCAAACAACTGTTTAAGAGAAAAATCTTAGAACATGATGTCTAGGTGAGCTGAGGGTATACAATATTGAATTAGGACCAAAGTGTGAAAGAACTGAATCCATTTGCCTACTGATTTTTAGACCTTACTGAGTGTGAGCAATAACAAGGTGCAATTTTATAGTTGCAGGACTTTAATCGCCCTATAGGATTGCCTAGGCGTAGTGATGTCCTATGAGCATGGTATCTATTATTGATCCGAAATGCAATAAAACAGTAAACAATTTCAAACGGGCGATTTGAATCCTATAGGCATACTTTCTACTGACATTGATTGAGAAACGAGTAGGTTAGTTAATCTGATTCAGAACTTGAAGGCGTGAGTTAAAGTTAGGCTGATTTTAGATCCTATAGGCATGATTTCTGTTAAAGCCGTTTTTAATCCTATAGACATGATTTCTAAGTAGATGAATTTGAATATATGCTGTAAGGGAAACTGAACTTCAATTACTTTACACCCTATAGACATGATATCTAATTATAGAGCTGATTTAGATCCTATAGGCATGGCTTCTAATTGTGTGAAAGTAAAGCATGCAGAATTCACCAAAAACAGGTCCTATAGGCATATTATCTAACAAACACATTTTTTGAATTGAAATAGACCCTATAGGCAGGTTATCTACCCGATTTTACCCACAATATGCAACTACCCACCCTTTTTCACTAATCATCCCAATGTTTGTTTACAATAATTATTATAGACCAAGAACTGAATGTAAATTAAATAAACAAAATAGAATAAAAGCTAAGCTATAGAGAGCCTGCAGTAGGCCCAAATGATTTCCCAAACCTCCAGTAGTCGCAAATGCCAAAGTTCCATAGCCAATTTCATGTTTGGGTGTGTCAGAGTTCCCTAAGGACCTCAAGGATCCTGGGCAATGCTCACACCCAGACTTTTCTCAAATAGTAACTGATGATTGTGTAGTGTGGAAGTGCCAGCCCTGATATGCCAGAGTTCAGAGAGATCTCAAGGGTCTCAAGGTAGTACACATATCTGAGGGGCAGAACCTAGTAATCTAAGAGTAAAGTGAGAGTGCTTGACATAGTTTTAAAAAGGTTTTGAAAGTAGTACAGAGATGACTTTAGGAGTGAAAAGGTTTTCTGAAACAGGAAATAGTTTGGTGGTAAATGACAGTTTGAGAAGAGTACCAAAACTCTTTTGAAAACAGCAGACAATCGATTGGTTATAAAATATCTAGATTCAGAAACAATCAACAAACATATCTCACATGGGGATAAAGGGATTTGGGCACATAAGAGTCACATTGGGGGTACATGGATAGGGTATAGAGGAAACATATAGTCAACAACCGCATAAAACACGTAGGGTCTTAGAGACTTAGCAGGCTAGTCATGGACAGTAAATAGTTAAGACATAGATCACAGATGTAATACAGAAAGCCCAACATGATCACATAATTAGGGGGTTAAACAGATATTCACAAACAGGCTGGTTAAGTATCAGATAACAAGGTGAAGTGTAGACATGCTAATCACACATTGGACAGGACAGAGTTTAGACATGCTAGGCAAAAAAGCAAGCAGGAAGACATGTTGAATTCATAGCTGATGAACTAGTGCAGGAATGAAACACATAGGGTTTGCGTTTAAAAATTTAACTAGAGACATACCAGTTGAAGAAAAGAGTGCAGAATATAAAGCAGATGTAGTTCCAATATCTAGCCTTGGCTTTCAGCCGGCTAGACCAGTGAATATCACAAGTAGTAGAGAAGAAAAGAGAGCTTTAGAGTGTAAGTGTGCTTTTGTGAACTAATGTTCGTGTCTGAAGTGAGAATATGAGGGAGTTTATATAGCAATCAAGAGTTAAACAAAATAAGGTAATGAATCAATCATGTAGCAATTAGAGAAATTCTGTGAATTAATCACATATAAAATCAGTAAGTCTTCCCTTTAATCAAGGGATAATCAATGGTAAAAGCAGGAAGGATACTTAAGGAAGGAAATCGAGTACAGAGTAGGTAATTAGGGGTGAATGCACAGGGGTTTCAATTAAGGATACAATCAATAAGAATCAGCAAATAACAAATAAGGCAAGGGAAAATTAATTAAGGTAAGCAGTTCAATTAAACCGAGTTGATAGGTAAGAATCAAAAGTGTAGTTAATGAAAAGTGTTCAAATCAAACCAGGAAATAAGGACTTCAGAATAATCAAGGGTTCAATCAAAGAGAAAATCACGTAAAGAGTCAGCAAGTTTAGCAGATAAAATAAGGTAAGAGATGAATAGTCAGGATTCGACACATAATTTTAATGAAACAAATTGTTAAATCAAGAAACGACACTGATTTAAGGAGAAAGATATAGGTCTGATCATGAATAGTCAGAAGGAACACAAACATGTGGAATCAGAAAAAAAAAAATGAACTAAGGAACTCAGTAGAGGCATTTTAGGACAAGAAAACCACGAGACATTCAAATGGCTAAAAAGGAATCACAAGAACCAAGGCAAGAACACCGTCAGTACACAAGTAACTCAGAAACCAAATAAAAGAGTCGAAAAATTTAGGGCTTTTAGCATTAACGAGTTGAAATTAGAGCAAACCTAACGAAATCGGTTAAAACATATAGAAACAGGAGATTAAACACTCAAAATTACCAAATGTTTTGGAAAAAGAAATTTCAGGAAACCCTAGTTTAGAGAAAGATGAAAAAATTACTCGAAAATCATACGATTCTTGTAAAGAATCACAAGGTTATTGTAAAACTCATATGAAATAAGTCCAAATCATCTCAGATCTGTACAGATCTAAGAGGTTCAAAAGAAAAAAATTAGGGTTTCGAGGAGAACAACACAGAGGTGAAGAAACATGCTTAGAAACCCATAGATCATAGTCGATGTAGGACGATCTTACTCGAAATCACACTGGGATAGCCTGAAACAGGCGAGAAAGGGGCTATAGATGCAAGCCAACTAACCCTGGTCCCTTGAGGACCCTGGAGATGGCAATACCAACGTGAGAGAGGCTACTAGAGGCCTGGGGGATGGTGAGAAACCACCATAGGTAGCCATAGATGAGTGACAATGCGGTCCGATTAGGGTTAGGTTTGAGAGCATATGAGAGAGGAGAGGGATTTCACGGCGGCAGATGGTGGGAAATGAAAGGGTTTGGGGGGTCGTTTGGGACTAAAAAAGGAAGGGGATGTTTGTGGCCGTTGATCTCTATGATCAACAACCGAGATTGAAAGGGTTTTGGGGCCGGATCGGGTATTAGGGTTTGGGCTGGGTAAATTTAAATTGAAATTGGGCTGATATTGGGTTGAAATAGGACTAAAATTGAAATAAAAATAGGCCAGATTTTAAATAGCCACTTTTAATAACTACATAATTTATAAAAATTATAAATGAGTTTCAAAAAATATTTTCGTGTACTAAAAATGATCTGAAATAGTTTTTTAACATTTTAAAAATATAAAAGACCATTTTATACATCAATAATGTAATTATGCATTAGTATAGGCTATTATTGCAAAGATGTGCAATTTAGCCTAAAAATGTAAATATAATTACAAAAAATGTACTAAAATTATTAAGCACTATGTTGGCATAACTAAAGAATTTAGATGACTAAACCATCACAAAAGTAATTTGAAGGATAATTATTAGATACTTAAAAAAGAGAAGAAATAAATTGATTTGGAGCTTTTTAAATTATAGAAAAATTGTAAAAATGCTTATGCATGCTTACAACTGCATATGCTATTTTGAAAATATATATATGTATTAAAAATATATGAGGAAAAATTGGGTATCAACAATAAGTCCCGCCTTTTGCATGTATAAGATCAAATTGGAGGATGGTGCCAAACCATCTATTTAACATCAAAGGAGACTCAATGAGGCTATGCAAGAAGTTGTCAAGAAGGAGATTATCAAGTGGTTGGATGTCGGGGTCTGTCTACCCCGTATCTCCGATGTTCGTGAACTTCTCC
>NC_031998.1:21684327-21692023 GCF_001879085.1 Nicotiana attenuata
GCAGCAAAGGTCGTCCTGGCTCTGGCGGGACCAGGACCGGTGGTGTGGACAGGTACTCCTTGATTTTGTCAAAAGCTTTCTGACAATCTTCGGTCCAGCTTATCTCGGCATCTTTCCTCAGCATCTTGAAGATGGGTTCACATATGACTGTGGACTGTGCTATGAAGCGACTGATATAATTAAGACACCCTAGGAAGCTCATCATGTCCTTTTTGCACCTAGGCGGCGGTAACTCCTGAATAGCCTTGACTTTTGACGGATCTAGTTCGATCCCTCAACGGCTGACAATGAGCCCCAATAACTTCCCTGCGGGAACCCCCAATGCACATTTGGCGGGGTTCAGTTTCAAGTTGTACCTCCTTAGTATGTTGAAGAACTTTCTCAAGTCTGCTATGTGGTCTGCGGCCCTCTTGGATTTGATGATGACGTTTTCCACGTATACCTCTATCTCCTTGTGTATCATATCATGGAAGATGGTTGTCATGGCTGTCATGTAGGTAGCCCCAGCATTCTTTAGACCAAATGGCATCATCTTGCAACAGTACACTCCCCATGGTGTAATAAAGGCTGTTTCTCCGCGTCCTCTTCGTCCATCCAAATCTGGTGATAGCCCGCGAAGCAATCTACAAAGGATTGGAGTTCATGCTTGGCGCAATTATCGATCAGGATGTGTATTTTCGGTAGTGGGAAGTCGTCCTTGGGACTTGCTCTGTTTAAATCCCGATGGTCAACGCATACTCTGACCTTCTCATCCTTCTTTCGAACTGCACAATGTTAGCTAACCAAGTTGGGTACTCAAATACCCTGAGAACTTTGGCTTTGATTTGCTTGGTAACTTCATCCTTGATTTTCAAACTCATGTCTGGTTTGAACTTTCTGAGTTTCTGCTTGACTGGTGGACACATGGGATTAATAGGCAGCTTGTGAGCCACTATGGACGTGCTCAAACCGGTCATGTCATCATATGACCATGCAAAAATGTCCTCATACTCTTTTAGAAACCGAATGTACTCTTCCTTCTCTGTCGGTGACAAGTAAATGCTGATGCGAGTCTCCTTGACGATCTCGGCGTCTCCCAAATTTACTGCTTCTGTTTCGTCCAGGTTGGACTTAGGGTTGTCCTCAAAATTCTCAACTTCCCTGACAACTTCCTCGGGTATCTCATCCTCTTCATTTGAATCACTATTCTCATGTTGTGTTGCCTCATTGCATGTCACAGTCGCTGGTTCATCAGGAAAAGTAATAATAACACTGCAGAAAGGAAAAGTGTAAAAAATAGTAATGAATAATAAAGAGCAAATGCATTTGGTTAGAACTGAAAAATCATCCAGACAAGTACGGCTCGATGAATCGAGCATTTATTTTGAAACAAGTAAATCTTAAAACAAAATTACTGGAAATCTTAAATGCCTAGAATGGCTATAGAAGTAAAATCTGCCAAGCTACCCAGGGACTCGGCGGGCTCGGGATGGTGTGGCGGTCCAGTTCCTGAGGATAGTTCCCTTATTCACGGTCTGAATAGTGAGGCCTTATTCCTCCTCCTCCTCAATTATGGCACTACAGTCCATGTCTTCATCCTCCAAGAATAAATTCTTCAACCCAGCTAGTGTTTCCTCTTCTGCAGTTCCCCATATCGTATCGGCTTGGTGAAAAGCTTGTTCTAAGCGTGGCACCGGTTGCTCGAGAGGGTAATACGGTCCGCGCCATGGAGGTGACCAATCATTATACTCTTCCCATGTGTACTGATATCCGAGCCCAAATGTGGTACCATGATTTTTCAGCCGTATCGGTTTAGTGATACCTTGGAGGTTCTTTCCCAACCCTTTGCCAGGTTCATATCCAGACCAGGCCAATATGCTTTCTATTTTACTACTCCACCATTTATCCTTCTCGACGGCATTGACCCGTTCAATGTGATGATAGGTTTCCCCTCCTAGCCTTCTTCTATGTCCAATGACCGGGATGGTTTGACTAGTGTAAATGGGGTTACTCCCATCTCCGTGAATGATCACTTCCTGACGATTCCATTCGAATTTCACGGCCTAATGTAGTATGGAAGGTACGGCTCCAGCGACATGGATCCATGGTCGGCCCAACAGAAGATTATATGAGGCTGGTATGTCAAGCACCTAGAACTCGACGTCGAACCAAGTTGGCCCCATCTACAAGCAAAGGTTGATTTCCCCGATTGTGGCCCTTTGGGACCCGTCGAAAGTTTTCACGTTCATGCTTCCTACCCGTATTTCATGAAACCCTTTGTCCAACCTTTTCAGAGTGTCCGGTGGACAAATGTTGAGGCTTGAAACTCCGTCAACCAGGACCCTAGCAATGAATTTATCTTTAAATTGCACTGTGAAATGTAATGCTCGATTGTGATTCAATCCCTCAGGTGGTAGCTCATCTTCGTGGAAGATAATCTTATGACTTTTCAGTACCTGCCCTGCCATATTGGCCATTTCTCCGCCAGTGATGTTATTGGGTACATAAGCCTCGCTCAGCACTTTCATTAAAGCGTTCTTGTGTGCCTCTGAATTCTGAAACAGTGACAGGATAAATATTTGAGCAGGGATTTTGTTCAGATGGTCAACGACAGAATACTCCTTTGCCTGTACTTTCCTCCACATGTCATCTGGCCCTGTCTCAATGGTGGGCTGCCTGGTAGTGGCATCCTTACTTGATCCTCCCAAGTATTCGGGTGTATAGACTCTTCCAGCCCTAGTCATTCCTTGTGCAGCTTCAGATTCCTCTACCTTTGCCTTCCCTTTTCGCCGAGCTTCGGCACTGTAATCCCAGGGTATTTCTTTTGAGTCGAAAGGAGGTGTGGTCGATACTGTCACTGTGAAAGGTGTGACCACTTCCACTTCAAATGGAGTGGGGGCGGCCGCAGGCGGGGCCACCTCTACCTCAAATGGAACTGATGCAGCTACCTCAACCTCGATTGGTGATTGAGCCTATACCACAATAGGAGTAAGCGTGACTGCAATTTTAAAGTCATCGCCTTCTCGAATAAGCCCAATCGACCCCTCAGGGTCCCATTCTACGTTCGTCTATATCACATGTACTCCACCACCTCTATGATCAGGGAGGGGGTTGTTGCGGACATTAGGTGCGACTTCCTTTGCCTGTATGACCTTGTTGTCAATTAATGTCTGGATCTTATCCTTCAATGCTCGGCACTCATCAGTGGTGTGCCCCTTCATACCAGAGTGGTACGCACAAGTTTTTTTTGGATTGACACATTGGGATGGATTTTCTAATGCCACTGCAGGAACAGGAGTAACGTAACCCGCGGCTTTCAATCTTTCATATAACAGGTCGATGGGCTTAGCAATGGCGGTGTATTGTCTGGGTGGCTTGCGATCAAAATTAGGTCTTGGTCTTGGATAATTCTGGCGGGTTGGAGGTGACTGGAAATGGGATGGTTGGGAGTTATAGGTATGATAGATAGTAGCTGGTTAGGAATAACTGGGAGATGATGGTTGATATGTGGGTGGTGGTGCTTGGTATGTGGATGGAGGTGTTTGATATGTATGTGGAGGGATTCGATAGGTAAGTGGAGATTTCGGGCCCTGAGCGACCATTACTGCCCCAACGTCTTTCTTCTTTGATATGCTGCCTGATTGCAATGCCTTATTTGTGGCCTGTAACTCCTCAAAATTTGTTACCATCCCGCTTTTGATGCCTTCCTCAATTCTTTCCCCAAGTTTAATGATATCAGAGAATTTGAGATTTTCGATAACCATCAACCTTTCATAATATTGCGGATCCTGTGCTCTGACGAAGAATTTGTTCATATGTTCTTCGTCCAAAGATGGCCTGACCTTGGCCGCTTCCGACCTCCACCGAGTATCATTCTCACGGAAAGTCTCAGCAGGTTTCTTCTTAAGATTCTGAATGTAGAAAACATCCAATGCGTTCTCTGTGTTGAACCTGAACCGGTCCATGAAATCCGACGCCATACTTACCCAATTGGACCATTTCTTGGGATCTTGGCTGATATACCAGGACAAAGCATCCCCAGTAAGACTCCTCAAAAAGAGCTTCATCCGGATCTTTTCATCTTTCCCGACCCCGACAAGCTTGTCATAATAGGTCCTTAGATAAGCCCTGGGATCGCCTATGCTGTCAAACATCTCGAACTTGGGAGGTTTGTATCCCTCTGGCAGTTCCACATCTGGTTGTATGCATAGGTCTTTATAGTTCAAACCTTCTATTCCTATGTCGCCTTCAACATCCTGAACTCGGCTTGTCAATTTCTTGAGTTCTTCAGCCATGTTTTTAATGAGCAGGTCCTTTTCGGAGGATTCCGGTGTATAGGAGATTGGTTGGGTTGAGTGAGGTACAGTTTCCACATATATAGGGTTGCTTTGATGGGTGTTCGGGACTTGGGTGTAGTGATGGTCGCTGGTTGAGTTTTGAGGGTCGGGAATGGGTTGTGGTGTGTTTTGGGGAGTGTGGTAAGTGGCGGTTGGTAGGTATTGGATTGATTAGTGGTGGTGTTGTGGTGGGGTTGGTATTGGTATTGGTAGGGGATTGAGATTTTGAGGTGGGGTTATGTATTGTTGTGGTGCAGGAGGGTTTTGCGGATGTTGGATTGGTGTGTTTTGGGGAGGTGCTGGGTTCTTTGTGTTTTGTTGGTTGATGTCGGGGACATTCAGGGTGAGTGATAAGTTCGCCAAGTTGCGAACCTGCTCAAGCTCTCCTTGTAGCTCCAGTATCTTTGTTCCAATCTCAGGACTAGATCATTTGGTGCCGGTGTACTCCGACCGTCTGAAGTTTCTGCGTTCTCAACATTCTCCTTTCGAATACCACTTAAGTCATCCATTTTTGTTTTCCCTTTACTTTTTGTATTGCTTGGAGGAGGAGGGGGTGGAGGACCTCTAGATTTGGTATGATATGCTGATGATGCCAGTATGAGTGAACCAACCTAAGGGGATGGGAATAATCAAAAATAAAGAAAAACAAAAAGGTAACAAGTCAATGGGGATTTTGAAATGTTGCAGTATATAAACACGTATTACGGGAATGTAAATTCGCGTCCTAATTTGGGAGCCTCGTTGTGCCCGAGGTAGGCCTAGAGACAAATAGATTTGGAGAACTTAGATGCCAACAAATGCCTCATCTCATAATATAAAAATAGACGAATCCCAAAATGACACTAAGATATTAGAAAAAGATAAGTTACTACTGGCACTTGGCCTTATTACATTTTAGGAAAGCAAGTAAATCTAGCCTATTTGGTCCCAGAAGGACCTTCCCCAGATTCGATCTTCCTGACTCCATCGTATAGGTCTCCCAGCTCGCGCAGACCCAGCAGCAGGTAGGCCCTAGCCAAATGTTCTCCTTCAGCGTTCTGGCAATCCTCAATCCTCTTTATGACCTTCCCCTCCAGCTCCACTATTCCTCGCTCCAGATATTCCAACATCTTTTTGGAGGTGATCGCCATTTCTTTCCATTCCTCAATCAATTTAACATTCCTCTCATGTATTTCCTGGTGCTCATTCTTAGAGTCGTGGACCCTCTTGCGCAGCCTGTTGTACTTGACTTGAGCTTCAGCTTCTTCGTCTATGATCCTGTTCCCTTGCCCGGCTCCTAGCATCACCATTCCTTTAAGATTGTCTTCTAACCAGGCCGGGTAGAGAGGTTCCCACCCTGCATGATACCTGTCGGGCTCAATGGTGTTCTTTTCCATAATGATTTTGCAGTGCCACATATGCTGGGCTTGGCACTTGTAAGGGACGTCGTCGTCTTGAAATCTGCTCTGAAATGACTCATCTTGGCAACCCTTGGCACAACCTGTTTCCTGCCTGCTTGCCTCATAACTCGGATAGGGACATAAGGGTATATCCCTCTCAACCCAATCAGCACTAGGTGTGGAGCGTCTCTGGACCTGATGATGAATTCGTCTGTCGGGAACCATTCAAACATCCATTGCACTTGCTCCTGAGTCAGATTGTCGAAGAATTTCACCCACTCTTTGGCATTCTCCGACTGAGCAAACCTATCCGGAATGTAGGTCATCCACTTAGGGTGATGGAAGGCAATATGGTCATTCCAAGCCCTTTGTGGAAATTCTTGGCGATACTGGCCCTTCTGAATATGTTCTAGCAACCATAACTGCAGCAACAAGTTACAACCCTCGAAATGCTGGACCCCTCTTTGATAGCGCTCCAGCGCCCTGTAGATGTCGGCTATGATCATGGGGACTATGGTGTATGTCTGTCCATTGATCCCATCCATCAAAGTCTTGGCGACCATGGCCAACCTAGTGTGGATTCTTTCCTTTTTCATTGGGAACACTATCAGGCCCAGGAAGCATACAATGAACACGAACACTCTGCGGTGGATATGGCCCAAAGAAGTGAGAGAGATCTCGTCATGGAAAGTACGGAAGGACTTGTTATGTCCATACCTCTCATACAGATACTCGAAGGGTATGTAAGATTCCTTCAGGCATCTCAAGTCAGCATTTTTCTTCAACCCCATCATCTTTAATAACCCTTTGCCAGTACGGTTTTCCAGCACCAATAACTCGGGGCTATCCCAAGTCAAACCCGCAAGCCCTCCAATTTCCTCCAGAAGTGGTGTCATTTTTATGCCGCCAAAATGAAACACCGACCTTTCACTATCCCAGAATAAAGTGGCAGCCTCGATCAACCTCTTGTTTGGCTCAATGTCTAGCAGGGAAGGCAAGTTACCCAGGTACTTTCTTACATGTTTTTTGTCACTTGAGGAAAGGTCCTCCCACCAATCTAACAGCAATGGCGGGATGTTTCTAACCATAGCGAATCTGGGGACCTCGTGCCTCATTTTCTGCAAAACAAAAGGGTTAGGCCTTTTTCCCCTACCAGACTCGACTATTTATACATTCATGATCAGCATATCGGCATTTTAGTTCTCCAAATTAATGCACAGAACATGGTTGTGTCCGTTGGAATTATGGAAACCTCGGTGGACTTTGGATAAGGCTCATCTTAAAGGATCATTATGTGGACAACATAATTGATCCGACTAGGTTTGACCATGATGCATGCACAATTTTTACCAGAGTAAGGTTACTATGGGGTTTTAGACTGGTACCCTCAAGCGGACAACTTGAGGGGGAAAGGCACGGAACCGTCGACTGCACCGCTGATCGACTAGTTTTACTGCAAATAAGCCTTTCCGAATTTAAGGGTAATAAATAGGAAGAGCGCAACCACTCATCAAGCGTTGCTATAGGATTTGATACGCACGAGTGGAATATGATGTGGAGCATGATTTATGAAGCAGTTAATAACATGTAGTCAAGTATTTGCACGTAGAAAAATAAATACGGTATTTAAATAATTGAAAGACAGCTACGGAAAAGAAAACAAGGAGACAAGTCAGTTTCAGGAATAAAGAATTATAAATGCTTAAAAGAAAATAGACAGTTAAGTTCAAATAAAAGGAAAGGGTACGGGATAAAGCATGCTTGGACTAATTCATAAAAATAAGTTCGTTATGGTAAGAGCCTAAAGGTATCCCCAGCAGAGTCGCCATGCTGTGTCGCCGCCTTTTTCCTCCGCAGAGAAAGTCCGGGTTTCGACGTTCATGGGGGTTAATAACTCATTTCCTATTGGGATTTGGGTATTTGATGAGTCGCCACCTAACGGATTATGGTGCGTTAGGGCACCTAGAGTGATTAACTCTTAGACTAGTTTGCATTACCAGA
>NC_031998.1:21692123-21711406 GCF_001879085.1 Nicotiana attenuata
CCCCTCCTGTCAACATCTCGCCAAACTTCTTCAGCAGTACCGACGGTACCTGTTCTTTCGATAGGTTGTTGCCCTTCACAGCGGTGACGTAGTGGATCAGATGATCCTCGGGATCTGTGGTTCCGTCATATACCCTCATGTAGGGTGGCATCTTGAAGGTTTTTGGGGTGGAGTGAGGGGCAGCTTCTTCAGTGTATGGTTGTTCAACGAACCTTCCCACGTCGCGTTTTGGTAGCAACTTGGGAGCACCGGGGATCTTGTCGACCCTCTCCTGATGTTCCTTCATTTGACCGCGGAGCGCCTTGTTTTCATTTTCCATTTCTTCCATCTTCTTTAGGATGGTTGTTAGCATGCCATCGTTGGTCTGTGTCTCGATGGGTTTGTTATTCACTAGTGTAACTTCCGGTTCACCCACGGCAACAGTGGTACCTACCGTTGGTGTACATCCGATGTTATTTTGTGGTGACCTCTCAACCAAGCCACTTAGAGCGCTTGTTAGCCATCTTTCCAGTAGCTCTTTGACCGCTGAGGGTGCTTCCATAACCGCAGATGTGGAAGCTCCTTTTTCGTGCAAGATCGTCAGACCTTCGGATGGGGAAGGTGAGATCTCTGCACCTGGTGTGATGTTAGGGGTTGCATTCAGGATGCCATCGTCACTGGCCTCGTTGAGAGGGCCAAGGAGATTGGTAGTGACACCCAATATAGCTTTCGATCTTGTGTTATTTTCGGCCATTTTCTGTTTTTGGTGGTGTAGAGAATGGTAGATGGTTGATCTCTAAGTGGATACTATGGTTTTGATTCTCGAAATCCCCACAGACGGCGCCAAATTATTTTGCTCAAAAGTTAACAATATACTTTGAAAGCTAAAAAACAATCAAAAATAGGAAAAGGGTAAATCGTAATCAAATATAATAATCCTAGAGATGCAAAGATGATAATATTGTTGTAGATCTAGTATTGCAAAGAGACAGTATGAACTCAATAAGATACGTTCGTTTGAAGTAGAGATAGAAACAGAAAGCCAGAAAAATGAGAGAGTTGTATTAGACCAGATGATCCCTTTTACAATGCGAGGGTCTCCTTTATATAATAAGAGACCCTCCTCGAAAGAATCAAAAAGTTACAAAGACAGGTAACGTCTCCCTAGTGAAGACACTGAGTCCTAAACGATGTCGCTTTTGTCCCCACGGCCGAGTCGTACCCGCTACGTTAGTTGGCGTACCCTCACTGGGCGTACCCACTGGCGTAGAGATGCTGAAGGTCAAATTTGACCCTATACAAGAACCCTAGTTCATGCATGTCCAATTAAAGAACCAATATAATTTTCTACTCAAATAATAATTCTTAGTCTAATTTATTTTCTAAATAATTATCTCATACTTATATTTGAAGATGGGGGTAGAAATATTAGCTTTTGAGTTCAAAACCATAACTTTGGATTTTGTAGAGAATCTTGAAGTTTGCCGAATTCGTAGAGATTTCGATCACATGGTTAAAATTCTCCTCCTTCTCTCTAAAATCAATTCCAAATTCAAGATCTAACTCTTTCTCTCTCTAAATCAATGTCTTCGCCTCTTAAAAAATATCTAAAGGCTTGTGTGCCCTATTGGTCCCATGTGTATCCTTGGTGCATAGGTGGTGCCTCTATTTCTCTTTCTTGGCAAATTTCTGTCGCTAGTGAAAATCCGCCACCAGGGCTACCAGAGCACCACCGACTCGCCACCTCTCCTCTTTTTTTTTTTTTTGTTTGTTGTTTTTTCTTTGAGAACTCAAATAGAGGTCTCCAAATCTAAAAAAGATGGTTCAACTAATTGAGCTTTAATTTATTTTTGAACAAATTCAATTGATTATCTCGCACTAGAGGATTCTATCTTCACAAATGATTCGGAAAGAGCTAAATGAAAATAAATGCTCCTCAAAAGTAAGCAGACCCAAAGCATGTATCATAATAGATTGATTTATCTACACATTGGTGTGTGTATGTGTGTGGCTTCCTCGAGGTATGTAGTTTTGGAAGGGATTAGAGAATTTTGGTCTTCAAACGCTAAACTGGACCAAAATAACCTAGATTTCATCAATCATATATTCGAACCATTGTAATTTTGCTTGATTCTCGTAGACCCCCGGAGAATAGTTTACTCCAATGACCAATAGTTTTGTTTTCTTCTTCAGACTCTTCTTTTCATTCTCGTAGCCTTAGGGGTTAGGGGTGTTCGTTGGCCGGTACGGTACGGTATTAAGATATTTTGGTTCGGTATTTTCAGTATTCGTTTTTGTAACATGCTATATCAATACCATACCTAATTAAATTCAGTATGATTCGGTTTTTCTTCTTTCGTTTTCGGTTTATTCGGTTCAGTAACTTTGATTTATTCGGTTTCAATACTAACTAGTGCATAGAGTCATAGACGGTAATATTTTTAATTAAAGTACTCAAAAGTAGCTAAAAATATTTGTTGACAAAAGTTTTGTCCAAAACCAGCATGTACCAACCTAGAGAGAGAAAACTTAGAGAAATATCTTGTTACTTGCTTAAAGTTAATTGATGAACTTAGAGAATAAATGAAAGTAAAATTTTAGATTTCTTATATTTATGTTATAATTAATAAAATGTGTATTGTGTAATTAATATATATTTCGGTATGGTATCGGTATTTCGGTATTTTATTTTAAAATACCAAATATCATACCTAATACCTTTTTTTCTAAACTTAAACCAAATATGTCACGACCCAAAATCCACTAGGGTCGTGATGGCGCCGGAAACCACTGTCAGGCAAGCCAACCAAAATACTTAATTAAATTCTCGTTTTAATACTCTCGAAATCTATGATTTTCCTTCAAATTTACCAATCAAAAAGATAATCATCTCAAATCAAATTTAAGTGATAAGCAGTTAATACAAAATACTTCATAACCATCACAGAACCCGGTGTCACAAGTGCATGAGCAATTTTTAAGAATTTGAATAAAGTACAACAGTTGTCCGGAATTGAACAGAAAGTAAATACAATTCTGATAGAGAGACTATACTAGTTGCGGGTCGCCTCGAGTAAATACAGCTCACCTTGTCTCCGGATCGCCCGTGCTGCTACGCCCAATGGGCCAATAAAAATACATGTACCTGTGCAACAAACTGCAAAGCAAGTGTAGTATGAGTACATAAACAACGTGTACTCCGTAAGTATCTCGACTAATCTCGAAGAAGTAGAGACGAGATGGCAACTTTGACACTTACTAATGGTTAAATAATATTATTATTAAAGAGATGACTCACGACTTTATTACAGACAGCAGTAGATTCAAATGAATAACTAAACATGTAAAAGTTCCTTTTTATTAAAAGTCTCCGGATTCATAATCCATTAATTAACAATTATCTCAAGTCGGGGAGAGCAGATGGCAATATCAATAAATCTCAAGACAAGCAATTCAAACATGCGCAACTCATGCCGAGTTCGTTTGGCCCGATCCAACATAAATGTAAAATGTGCACTACCGAGGGTCGAGCGGCCCGAACCATAGAAACATCTATTACCCCGCTCGCGAATCATACATGCGACGCGGTCAAATTTAATTAAGCAATCACCCTGCTCGCGAACCATACATGCGACGCAGGTACACATAGAAATACATGCTCAAACAGCAAATTAAAAATTTTATGGGGAACATTTATCCCATTAGAAGCCAATTCTCCTTTAATGATTTAAGAAATAAAGTTTAATCCTCTTAGAAATTTATTTACCAATTCGACAGGATTTAAAAAATTCAACTGTCAATAAGATTACAATTATTACAAGTATAGCATCCTTTTGGGTCCTAGACTACCCGGACTTACACATATTAGTAGCTACGCACGGACTCTCGTCACCTCGTGCGTACGCAACCCCCACAAATAGGAGCACATAACCAATTATTTCACCTATGGGGACAATTCCCTCTTACAAGGTTAGAAAGGAGACTCACCTCGCTCCGAAGATCCATAACCGACATTCCACGCCCTTCCGAAGACTTGAATCGATGCTAAATGCTCCAAAACTACCCAATGATTATGCAAATCCATTAGTATAAAATAAACTACTCGTATTAACCCAATTTATAATAATTCCTAACCCCGATCGAAAAGTTGACGAAAACGCCCTCGGGCCCACGTGCCCAGATTCCGAAAATTTTCGATCATTAAGCTTACCCATAACTCCACGAACTCAAATATATAATTTACTCTCAATTTCATACCCAAAATCGTGGTCAAATTCCAAGAATATCAATTTTCTAGGTTTTCCTCAAACCCCCCAAACTTCTACCAATTTACATGTTAAAATCCATACATATTCGATATATTTAACTCAAGATAGGTGGGGATAGCATACCTTATCGTTGATGATGGAAATCCCCTCTTGAAAACCCTCCAAGAATCGCCCAAGCCAAGAAAATATGAGGGGAAATGACCAAATCCCGATTTTTAAAACACCCACTGCATCTAGCACTTTCCGCACCTGCGGTCTCTCGACCGCTTCTGCGGTTCCGCAGGTGCGGTCCAAACGCCGCTTCTGCGGATCTAGGGCTCCCAGCCCATTCCGCTTCTGTGCCTCATCACCCGCAAGTGCGGTCCCGCTTTTGCGGCGGGATGACCGCATCTGTCGTCCCAGCTCTCCCCCGCCAATACCGCATCTGCGACCACAGGGCCGCTTCTGCGGCTCCGCACCTGCGGCCCAAGTCTCGCAGCCGCGGTTATACCAGCAACTTCGGCCTTTCAAAAATTCCATTTTCAATCCGTTAACCACCCGGAATCCACCCAAGGACCCCGGGACCCCAACCAATTATACCAACCAGTCCCAAAACACATTACGGACTTGCTCAAGGCCTCAAATCATAACAAACAACGCTAAAACCAAGAATCGACCTCCAATCCAAGCTTTATGAACTTTAGAATTTCAAACTTCTACTTTCGATGTTTAAACCTATCGAATCACGTCCGATTGACTTCAAATTTTGCACACAAGTTATATTCGACATTACGGACCTACTCCAACTTTCGGAATCGGATTCCGACCCCGATATCAAAAAGTCCACCTCCGGTCAAACTTCTCAAAAACCTTCAAATTTCTATCTTTAGCCAAATGGCTCCAAAATGCTCCACGGGCATCCGAATTCACTTCCGATCGCGCTCCCAACTCCAGAATCACCATATGGAGCTACTCTAGAGTTGGAATCCCAAACAGACATCGATAACACTGAAATGCACTTCAACCCAAACTTATGAAATTTCTTCCAAAATGCTAACTTCCACAATAGGCCCCAAAACGCTCCCGGGTCACCCAAAACCCGATCCGGGCATACGCCCAAGTCCGAAATCATCATACGAACCTACTGTAACCTTCTGATCCTGATTCCGATGCCGTTTACCCTGAAATCCAACCTTAGTCAATTTTCTCAACTTAAAGCTTCTGAAATGAGAATTTCCTCTCCAAGCCAACTCCGAACTTCCATTCTGACCACGCGTACAAGTCATAATGCCTGAATTGAAGCTGCTCATAGCCTCGAACTGCTGAACGACGCGCTAGAGATCAAAACGACCGGTCGGGTCGTTACATCCTCTCCCACTTAAACATACGTTCATCCTCGAACGTGCTAGGAACTGTGCTGGGGTTGTCTGGAATTACTGCTTAATACCTCGTGCACTACCCGTGCTACCACAACTCAGTTGGGCACATCCGCTCGATCAAATCTAAAGATAACCTCTTTCAGTTAGGCAAATAAGCCTTGGAACCCAGTTTCAACATCTGAAATTCTCTGCCAGGCCTTCTTTCGACATATGAACACCGTATCAATCACCACACGTTGTACCAGAACATGACTGCACACCCTTGCTGAATTCACACCAGGCACCCCATCATTCACAAGACCATAATAACACTCTCCGATCATAACGGTTGACATTTCCCGAATTTGATGCTCACAATGCACCCCATGACATATATAAGTCCTGTTCCAACTCTCGCAATGCCGCCACGATGGAAGGGATGTGTAGAAATTCATAACCAACTGCCGAATCTACGATTCATAGGGTCTATACTCCTGTCAAGAACCATCACCTCTTTCTGAACCAAATAATTATATTTGCTCCTTAATATACTTCATATATTCAGGTTGCACTGATCCTAAGTCCAATGGTCTCGTCTCACCCAGTACGAACTGCTCAGGCAATAAGCTACCCCGGACGTGGTCAAAAGTCTCATATGATGCCGCAATGTGCCAATAGGCTACCAATTCGAACGCGATACAAAAGGAAGATGAACTCTAAAAAGAAATTCCAATTACTCCGCTCGCGAATCATACATGCGACGCGGGCACACAACTAATATAAGTTCTTCTCGGGAAAAGAGGAAACAAAACACATAAAAACAGATACGGGGAACTGTACTCAACATCTCGCTGTTGCGGTGTGCTACCCGATCCAAATAACATACCCATGGCGGCGTACCACCCGATCCACATAGATTTCACATAAGGAAATATACATCGAGCTAAATTGCTCATTACAACAAAATGCCAAATATCAATCACAAGCACGCTAAGTGCATAATACCATCCCTAGGGAGACATATAGGGCCATAGGCTACAAAACTCAAGCACAACTGGGGTGCGATATACGATCTGGATCTCAAGAGCCATTTTGCTCATATAACATCATCTCTACGCGAAACCTCAACATATAAGCAGTTCACCAAGCCGTCTCACAACTCACACGGCGCAATATATCATTACTTGAAATAACTAACGATGAAATAACACTCTGACTGCTCTTCCCCAAGGAGCGCCTTACTGAAATGAACACGTCTGGCCTGATATAAAGCCCATATTCACATTTAAATCCCTCCATAGACCTCAAGCTGGTTCTGATCACACTGAACTAGGCTAATAATCTTTTCTGGGTCCATAACAACCTCTTTTTCCCATAACTTACGAGAACAACCATCATAACCGGAGTAATCCTCCACAGTCCACAACCCAATAAACCGAGTGCCTTCCAGACATAAATCCTCAAATTAACCATATCACCACAATCTCCATACTTGGTTTCATTCTCCAATCAATCAAGTAACTACATGTTGCACTTATACAATCTTCCCGTGGGGCTCGCTCCCACGATCTTCCCTAACAAATAACAAGTTGCACATCCATATCACCAATCGCACTGACGCTGAAAAGCGATCAAGAATCCATAACCAGGATGCAAAGCCTCTCTCACAAAACAGCGATCCCAGGTGACGCTGAAGACAATACCAACTAACTGCACCCAACATGCCAATATTCGATAGAACACGATTTTCATCATAACTCCGGAACCACTAATAGATTAACACTTCATCATATAAAAACTTTTCACTTATCTCACTTCAAGAGAACCATAGCAACACACAAGCGAATTCTCATAACCGTAAAATATGCAAATCCCTAAGCAGTGGTCTAAGCCACCATAGTCCTTCTGAGATCCGCTTACACATAACAAGCCATAACAGTAGAATACTTCTGGATAAGATCAATCACGGCGGCCGACAAGCCTAACACGTACCGTCATAAATCACCTGCATAACTTGATCACGCTGAAGGAACTGATCACTACCACCAATATGCCAATTCAACTATGGCTAACCAATCTACCTTCTTCCAATTTATCCTTGATTGCCTTAGAAATACTAATAACTCCATTCAACACATGACACACTCCATTCACACTCATCCCGAGTGACCTTGAATCACGAGACCATGTTGTCTCAAATTCCGCGAACCATTTCATACCTCCCAAATGCTACACTGCAAGTCAAACATCATAGAACATTCTGGCCTCTTCTAATAAGCTACTACAAAAACTTGATTCTTAATCGTACCTATTGGCTCGTAACCATTAGGCACCATACTTTGCCCCTTTGAATCCACTAAGACCGTTGTTAAGATCCACTCGCTCTGACTTGGCCCCGAATATAATCAACTCCATGAATTTTCTAGCACATGAATACCCTCTCGACGAAGCACCTGGCAGAATCACTTTCCTTGTAACTCGCTTCTACGCGAAGAATAATCCCTTAGCCTTCCCAAAGCTCGAGCATGAA
This sequence comes from Nicotiana attenuata, assembly GCF_001879085.1. NCBI lineage: Eukaryota > Viridiplantae > Streptophyta > Magnoliopsida > Solanales > Solanaceae > Nicotiana > Nicotiana attenuata. The sequence goes on from NC_031998.1 coordinate 21,700,238, forward strand.
TCGATGATGCCAATCATAGAACACATTCTTCAATTCCTTTGCTCAAATTACTACTGATATTCTCTTTCCTTAGCCGAGACAACTTACCGATACGCCGATAACCTGAACTTCACAAGAAGATGATCATGCAACCCAATCGTAGACAGTGGGACTCTCCCACTTAGCCTGAAGCCACCATTACGCAACCCCGAGATCCAACAAGATTCTTTTGTCGTTGTTGACATGATCTAGCACAACCAACCCGCCAGCTCTTCGAAATCTTTCCTTAAAACCCCTTTGTTTATACTCTGAATCATCAACCACATTCGCACGATCGATCTCTTAGCTGTATAACCAATAGGATTTTTCGCAGAAGCTTCGCCGACCATGCGACCGCCGATCTGCTCACTAGAGATAACCCACCTGAGCCCATGCTCATTCACCAGCTGTACAAGTCCATTCACTCCTCGTGGACATCAACTAGGTGTGCGACAATATCCTCCAATTCAAAGTTATATTGTATCCTTCTCCATATCGAACAATTCCTTTCCGTCATATCCAATTTTTCGCCGCATAATAGCCAATACTCCAATTTAAATCCGTAAACCCAATCATCGACCGACAAAAATCTCGGAATCTTTCGAAACTTTCCTTAAGGGGTTTTGTCATCCTATCACAAACCCATATGCAACTCCGCCACTCTCCCACTTTGGCGGAACTCACTACTTCAATCAACTACTCGACCTTCGCTTTGCATACTTGGCCTTCTAGAAATGTTAACCACTGCCTGACACTCCCAACATGTCCTTCCTCATCCTTTGTTGCTCAATTGTTTCCTTAAATAAAGTCTATCTTCGTAGCGCTTGAACCCACGAATTGCTACTAACTTTAAACCTTTCCGAAGATCATCTTTCTCGAGCCGTCAACATTAGAAACACCGATTCAATCCTGAACTACCGCACCCCGCGATATCTGACAGCCGCATCTTTAATATTATTTCACAATATCTTGCTCCAAGGGCGAATTGTAGAAGATCATAACACCGACGAACTTAGTACGTTCAATTAGGACACGACACCTCATCATAAAAGAAAACTCCACCACGCTCGCAAATACCAAGTCTCGTTACTCCACCAGTCCACATCTGACCATTCTTAGTTCGATTGTCTTTCCACTGCCGGGAATAAAATACCGAATCTCTAGATCATGCACTGAGTAAACCTCTCTTCAAGTCATTCACTGCCCCAACACGTAGGCAAACATCCTACCATCATATCAATACTGCGGAACAATCGTTCATAGCATCATGGCAACTTGTGCCTAGACTCAAAGCTCTCAGAAGTACCGCTACTGAGCTGAAACGACAGAATATCCTTCCACAAGACGACGATAATAGCTCAGACAACTATGCAAGGAGAAACACCCCGCACTGCATCGGCAGTACCATTACAATTCTTCAATTCTCGATTTATGACAAGCGATTCGCGTGGCATAAGATTGAATAGGAAGGAATTAAAGGCATAAGCCTCCAGGGATAAAATCGCACGATGAGGAATCAAGAAGGGAAGTACTCCTAACAGTCCTGCAGCCTCCCAAGGATAAGTACAGACATCTCCGTACCGATCCGCGAGGCTCTACTAGACTTGCTCATGACTCGTGAGACCTACGGGAACCTAGTGCTCTGATACCATGTTGTCACGACCCAAAATCCACTAAGGGTCGTGATGGCGCCGGACACCACTTTCAGGCAAGCCAACCAAAATACTTAATTAAATTCTTGTTTTAATACTCTCGAAATCTATGATTTTCCTTCAAATTTACCAATCAATAAGATAATCGTCTCAAATCAAATTTAAGTGATAAGCAGTTAATACAAAATACTTCATAACCATCCAAGAACCCGGTGTCACAAGTGCATGAGCAATTTCTAAGAATTTGAATAAAGTACAACAGCTGTCCGAACACAATTGGACAGAAAGTAAATACAATTTTGAGAGAGAGACTATACTAGCTGCGGGTCGCCTCGAGGAAATACATCTCACCTAGTCTCCGGGTCGCCCATGCTGCTACGCCCAATGGGCCAATAGAAATACATGTACCTGTGCAACAAAATGCACAGCAAGTGTAGCATGAGTACATAAACAACGTGTGCTCAGTAAGTATCCCGCCTAATCTCGAAGAAGTCAAGACGAGATGGCAACTTTGACACTTACTAATGATCAAATAATATTATTATTAAAGAGATGACTCATGAATTCATTAAGGACAACAGTAGATTCAAATAAATTACTAAACATGTAAAAGTTTCTTTTTATTAAAAGTCTCCGGATTCATAATCCATTAATTAACAATTATCTCAAGTCGGGGAGAGCAGATGGCAATATCAATAAATCTCAAGACAAGCAATTCAAACATGCGCAACTCATGCCGAGGTCGTTTGGCCCGATCCAACATAAATGTAAAATGTGCACTACTGAGGGTCGAGCGGCCCGAACCATAGATGCATCTATTACCCCGCTCGCGAATCATACATGCGACGCGTCAAATTTAATTAAACAATCACCCTGCTCGCGTACCATACAAGCGACGCAGGTACATATAGAAATACATGCTCAAACAGCAAAGTAAAAATTTTACGGGGAACATTTATCCCATTAGAAGCCAATTCTCCTTTAATGATTTAAGAAATAAAGTTTAATCCTCTTAGAAATTCATTTACCAATTCGATAGGATTTAAGAAATTCAACTGTCAATAAGATTACAATTATTCCAAGTATAACACACTTTTGGGTCCTAGACTACCCGGACTTACACATCTTAGTAGCTACGCACAGACTCTCGTCACCTCGTGCGTACGTAGCCCCCACAAATAGGAGCACATAACCAATTATTTCACCTATGGGGACAATTTCCTCTTACAAGGTTAGAAAGGAGACTCACCTCGCTCCGAAGATCCATAACCGGCATTCCACGCCCTTTCGAAGACTTGAATCGATGATAAATGCTCCAAAACTAGCCAATGATTATGCAAATCCATTAGTATAAAATAAACTACATTAATCCAATTTATAATAAGTTCTAACCCCGATCAAAAAGTTGACAAAAATGCCCTCGGGCCCACGTGCCCGGATTCCAAAAAATTTCGAAGATTAAGCATACCCATAACTCCACGAACTCAAATATATAATTTACTCTCAATTGCATACCCAAAATTGTGGCCAAATTCCAAGAATATCAATTTTCTAGGTTTTCCTCAAACCCCCAAACTTCTACCAATTTACATGCTAAAATCCGTACATATTCGATAAATTTAACTCAAGATAGGTGGGGATAGCTTACCTTATCGTTGATGATGGAAATCCCCTCTTGAAAACCCTCCAAGAATCGCCCAAGCCAAGAATATATGAGGGAAATGACCAAATCCCGATTTTTAAAACACCCACTGCCTCCAGCACTTTCCGCACCTGCGGTCTCTCGACCGCTTCTCCGGTTCTGCAGGTGCGGTCCAAACGCCGCTTCTGCGGATCCAGGGCTCCCAGCCCATTCAGCTTCTGCGCCTCATCGCCCACAGGTGCGGTCCCGCTTCTGCGGCGGGATGACCGCATCTGCGGTCGCAGCTCTCCCCCGCCAATACCGTATCTGCGACCACAGGGCCGCTTCTACGGCTCCGCACCGGCGGCCCAAGTCTCGTAGGTGCGATTATACCAGCAACCAGCAACTTCGGCCTTTCAAAAATTCCATTTTCAATTCGTTAACCACCCGGAATCCACCCAAGGCCCCCGGGACCCCAACCAATCATACTAACCAGTCCCAAAACACATTACGGACTTGCTCGAGGCCTCAAATCATATCAAACAATGCTAAAACCAAGAATCGACCTCCAATCCAAGCTTTATGAACTGTAGAATTTCAAACTTCTACTTTCGATGTTTAAATCTATCGAATCACGTCCGATTGACTTTTAATTCTGCACACAAGTCATATTCGACATTATGGACCTATTTCAACTTTCGGAATCGGATTCCGACCCCGATATCAAAAAGTCCACCTCCGGTCAAACTTCTTAAAAACCTTCAAATTTCTATCTTTAGCCAAATGGCTCCAAAATCCTCCACTGGCATCTGAATTCACTTCCGATCGCGCTCCCAACTCCAGAATCACCATACGGAGCTACTCCCAGAGTCGAAATCCCAAACGAACATCGATAACACTAAAATGCACTTTAACCCAAACTTATGAAATTTCTTCCAAAATGCTAACTTCCACAATAGGCGCCAAAACGCTCCCGGGTCACCCAAAACCCAATCCGGGCATACGCCCAAGTCCGAAATCATCATACGAACCTACTGGAACCTTCAGATCCCGATTCCGATGTCGTTTACCCTAAAATCCAACCTTAGTCAGTTCTCTCAACTTAAAGCTTCCGAAAGAAGAATTTCCTCTCCAAGTCAACTCCGAACTTCCCGAAATTTAATTTCGACCACGCGCACAAGTCATAATGCCTGAATTGAAGCTGCTCATGGCCTCGAACTGCTGAACGGCGTGCTAGGGCTCAAAACGACCGGTCGGGTCGTTACAAAATACCATGCCAAATACCGAATACTAAAATTTCGGTTTCAGTATGGTAATTCGGTATTTAACAAATTATGCACAACCCTATATGGCCTTGAGTATTGATACAACGGTTGAGCTTTTGCTTCACTTTTTTTTTTTTGGTTTTTTTTCTGTGTGTGTGCGTGTTTTTCTATTTTGAATATTTTGAATATAGGAAGAAGAAGGGAAAGAAATAAAGAGTGGACTCGATGTGTGGAAACTCTGAGGGTGAAAATAAGATAAATGGGCCAGGTCAGAAAAAGCATACGATGTTAATTCTATCAATAAAAATACCCCATATTTAACGGTAAAACTGGTAGACCTTGAATTTAATGAGGTAGCGTATATTCAAAGACTCACAATATATGTAGGTTATTATGGTTCAAATTCTATGTACAAACGATGGATGTCACATCTTGAGTTCACCGATCCATTTCAACTTTATTTTAAAAGTTATCACTACTTTCCAAATGAAACTCAATATGACGAAGTCTAACAGGATATTTGTCTTTGTATTTGTTTACCTCGAAATATGAGTAACAATTAAACTTGTAATGTGGTTATAAGGATACATGATCTAATTCAATGCCAGTTGACAACTAGCTAAATAAATAAAGGAACTAAATGATTTAAATGGATCATACCCGTGTAACTGCAAGTTATCGACCCCGATCTGGATTAGACTCGAGAACAAATGTCAAGAACAATAAGAGCAATAATATTAGTATGAACAATAAGAACTATAAAGAGCGAATAAAAGAGTGTTTGTATTTCTATGTAGAAGTGTAAGCAAGAACTCATGTATGATGATAATTCCTCTCCCTACAAATGAATAGGGTTCCTCTTTATATAGTACAGGAATCCTAAATAAGGTATCACTCTAATTTTGGAAGTAAAATACATGATTGATATCATTAACCGTTAATGGTTCTACCGGTTCTGAGATTATCGTCGGGATCGATGGCCGATCGCGGATATCTCGTGATTCTGTTACTATGGTGTCGGTATAGCCCGATCTCGATCCCTTAGTCTTCATATTCTCTGAGCCCGAACTTGCTTCGATACCGGCTCATCTCAAGACATACCTTTGATCCCGTAAAATCGGTATCCTCGATTTTTACGGTATACAGACAGTCCCCGCGTTTCTTATAATGAAATGATAAGAAACGATTTTGAGTCTTCGGGCTTCTTTGATTATTCTTCCCAAAATACCAAATGTTCCAATTTCCATTTTTCCTTGCTCATGAAAACAAAATGGCCGAAACATCTAAAACTATTCCATAAAAGGAAACCGCTCAGGTTCGGGCTGAGGAGTGCACCAAGTGTCAATAAGAGAGAGGCCTTTGAAGAAATCCATACTCGGGGCTTTGTTATTTCGACCGAGATCGATAGACCCCAAATGACAGTTTGCACTAGAGTTTGAGTAGCTCTTAGGCTTAACAGTCGAGTGAGAATTTTCTTGAACTAGAAGTAAAGTCAGCCCTTAGGCTTTATAGATAATCCTTGAGTGAGGGTTTGCTCGAACTCGAAGTGAAGTTAGCCCTTAGGCTTAATAGATAGTCCCCGAGTGAGAATTTACTCGAACTCGGGTTAAGATAGCCTTTGGGATTTTATGTTCAAGTGAGGATTTACTCGAAATTTAAGTAAAGTTAGCCGTTAGGCTTTATAGATAGTCCCCAAGTGAGAATTTGCTCGAAATCGAATTAAGATAGTGTAACGACCCGACCCGTCGTTACGGGAGTTACCGCCCCGTTTTCCCCGTTTTATGCTTCTATATGTTTCATTATATGTGTTTGGAGAATTTGAAGTAATTCGGATAGAGTTCGGTTAGAAATGAGACAATAAGTCTCTTTATGAGAAGGATTATTTGGAAAAGTCAACCGAATGTTGACTTATGAGTTAGAAGGCTCGGAATGGATTTCCGATGATTCGACTAGTCTAGGGGGATGATTTGTGACTTAGGAGCGCAATCGGAATTGAATTTGGAGGTCCGGTGTAGAATCAGGCTTGAATTGGCTAAGGTTAGATTTTGGCGAATTCCGGATGGTAGGTGAGATTTTGATCCAAGGGTCGGAATAGAATTCCGAGAGTTGCAGTAGCTTCGTTAGGTGATTTTGGATATGCGTGCAAAGTTTCAGATCATTCGGAGGTGTTTAGGTCGGGTTTTAGATCAAATGAAAGTTTCGAAAGTTTTAGTTTAACTTAAGCTTGAATCCGTGATAATTCGATGATTTTGGTGTTTATGATAGTATTTTTATGTTACGAGCAAGTTTGAATGAAGTAATAGAACATATCTGTGCATTTGGTTGAGGTCCCGAGGGCCTCGGGGTGAATTCGGGTGGTTGAACGAGAGTTTTGAGGTGTATTGCAGGTCAGATTTTTGCTGTCATCTGGTGTCTCTGCTTCTGCGGAAATGGACCGCAGAAGCGGGTACGTGGTCGCATAAGCGGTCGTTGGCCGGCTAGGGAAAATTCCGCAGAAGCGGAAGGTGACTCGCACCAGCAGGTCCGCATAAGCGGACACTGTACCGCAGAAGCGGTTTTGAGGGAACCGCAGAAGCGGACTTCGCGTCGCATAAGCGAAGTCTGGGTTTCTAAGTGAAGATCGCAAAAGCGGAAATGTGGCCGCAGAAGCGGTCCCGCATAAGCGAAAGCGGGACCGCAGAAGCGAAAATTGGTTTGGGCGACAGAAGGGTTTTAAAATAATATTTCATCCGCGACCCTTTCATATTTTTCCTCCATTATTGACGTTCTTAAGAGCTTTGAACAAGGAAATTCGAGGGTTTTGACTGAGAATCACTTGGAGGTAAGTCTCTTGGCCTAATTACTCGAGTTTATGGTACATTTATCATAGAAATCAGTAGAATTTCATCAAAAACGGGTCAAGCTAGGGCTTGGAAAGCTGTGATGTAAACAATGGAATTTGGAGAGTCAAACGAGCTCCCATTTTGGTAAACTTTATATGCACGGACTCGTGGCGAGACGAGGAATCTGTTCGTGTGATTTTCGGAATTTTTCGAGAAGTGGGCCCGGGGCTCGGGTTTTACCAACTTCGGGAAATTTTAGTACTTTTCGAGTATTTTTGATTGGGTTATGTTTCTTTAACCCATATTTATGTATTCGTTGTGATTTTGACTAGATTCGACGCGCGAGGAGGTCGATACGAAAGGAAAAGGCATTGCGGACCATTCTATGGCCGGATAGAGGTGAGTAGTTGGTGTATATGATGGCCTGAGGGTTTGAAACCCCGGCTTATCAAATTGTGACGCTATTGTAGGGCGTGACTCGCACCCGTGGCAGATGATGACTACGCGCTAATGTCACGTGTAGCCCCTCGTTTAGGAGTGATTACCGGGCATTGTATGGGCATGATCATGTAGGCTAACCAACCTAGGACCCCCCTTTTCACACTTCCATATGTGTTTTAATAAACTTTCTTCTCTTTACATATGCATGTAGGCAAAATTTTATCTCTTGCTTGAATCGTACTGTGTTTATGAAAATATGCCCCCTTATTTGCAAATACGTGGTGAAATTGTATACTTGTTCAAATGACCGATTCATATAAGTTTGGCTGGGACCCACCGTTGTGGACCGCGAGGGGTGCCTAACACCTTCCCCTCGAGGTTATTTCGAGCCCTTACCCTAAATCTCTGGTGATGCAAACTAGTCCATGAGTTAATTGCTCAAGGTGCCCTAACGCACNACACACCCCCAGTGAGCGCCGTCGACGTTAAATGGATCGGGCTGTATGCCACAGCGTGTTCATGTGCATTGCATTGCATCCTTACATTTTACTTGACTGTATTATTTGAAGTTGTTTTGCTGTTGGATCGTAGTAAGGTGTAGGACTGTTAGTTTTAGCTTTACTTTGTGGCACTTCGTGGATTTCTTATCTTCAGACATTTTATATGCTTATTACTCACTGAGTCGGTAGTACTCACCCCTACTCCCTGCACCTTGTGTGCAGATTCAGGTACACCGGAGGCTTAGCTGAGCAGTCTTTGTTTCCCAGAGCTTATCAGAGTTGTTGAGGTAGCTGCTTGACGTTTGCAGGACCTGACTACTCTTCCTATTTCAGTTTTATTTATATATACATTTCCAGACTTGAGTATTTTCGTTTAGATATTGTTATTCAGATTGTTTTAGAGGCTCCAGACTCGTGACCCCAGATCTTTGGGAGCGTTTTATCAGACTTCGAATTTTTTTTCTCAGTATTATTCTATTATAAATATTGAATTATTATTCTAAAACTATTATAATCTCTTTAGATGGTCGGTTTGAGGTTTACGGTTGATTTGGGAACGATTGTGGTCAGGCTTGCCTAGCAATATTGTTGGGCGCCATCACGACCGGGTTTCGGGTCGTGACATGTTGGTATCAGAGCCTAGGTTATTAGGCCTTGCGAGTCATGAGCATGTTTAGTAGGGTCTCGCGGATCGGTACGTAGACGTCCGTATCTATCTTCGGGAGGCTACAGAACCTTTAGGAAACACTTCACTTTCTTGAAATTCAAATCGTGCGGCTTGTTATTATGAAAAAAAAACTAAATTTCCGTATTTTATTCTCTCGCAGATGGCGAGAACCCGCGCTAGCGCACGTGGCGGACGACCACCAGTGCCACCTAGAGGCCGTGGTCGCGGTAGAGGCAAGGCAGCAGGGACAGCACCTGCTGACCCACCAGTTGACCAGGCTCAGGGTCAGATTCCAGCACCAGTTGACCAGGCTCAGGGTCAGATTCCAGCACCAGTTGACCAGGCTCAGGGTCAAATTCCAGCTGTAGATGCTCCAGCAGCACCTGTTCAGGCACCGGCAGTGCCCATCGTGATTCCTGGTCTCCAGGAGGCTTTGGCTCAGATCTTGTCCGTTTGCGCTGGCCTGGCTCAAGCGGTTTCAGCTACTACAGTGGCGACTACTTCTCAGACCGGGGGTGGTCATCAGACCCCCAATGCTCGCACACCCGAGCAGGTTGTTCAGGGCTTACAGACACCTGGGGTAGCTCCAGCTCAGCCAGTTCAGCCAGCTGCACCAGTTGTTCCAGTTGCGCCAGTCGCACCAGCTCCAGCTCAGGTGGTTCCAGCTATGCCGGATGACGAGCAGCGTCGGTTGGAGAGGTTCGGTAGGCTTCAGCCTCCGACTTTCAGTGGTGTTGAGGACGAGGATGCCCAGGGCTTTCTGGATAAGTGCCAGCGTATGCTTCGTACTGCGGGTATTCTGGAGTCTAGTGGAGTGGCTTTTACTACCTTCCAGTTCACAGGGCCTGCATTTAATTGGTGGGAGGAGTTCGAGAGGCGTAGGCCTATTGGAGCCGCGCCCCTCACGTGGCAGCAGTTCTCTACGGTATTCTTGGAGAAATATGTACCCCAGTCTCATAGGGAAGAACTGCGTCGTCAGTTCGAGTGGTTGACTCAGGGAGATTTGACAGTGACTCAGTATGAGTTGAGATTTACACGGCTAGCTCGGCATGCTACGTGGATGATCCCAACAGATCGCGAGAGGATCAGAAGGTTTGTGGATGGCCTCAACTATCCGATCCGCATATTGATGACTAGAGAAAGGGCTACAGCAGTTACATTTGAGGAGGTAGTTGATGCGGCTCGTCAGATTGAGATAGATCGTCGTCGGGAGCGTGAGGAGATGGAGGCTAAGAGGCCTCGAGGTTCAGGTAGTTTCAGTGGTGTTCCATCTAGGGGCCAGTTCCAGCGCAGCAGGGGTCGTTCCTTCAGACCTCCTCAGTCAGGTCGTTCAGAGTCCAGTGGGGCTTCGTCAGGCCGTGGTCATCAGGGTCATCAGCAGAGCCAGCCTGCACTGAGTGCCCTTCTAGCTCAGAGCTCTGCTCCTGCTTCTTCAGCCCAGTGTTCATCTGCAGCGAGGGGTTCTCATCAGTCCCCTTCTCCAGCTCCAGGTCGTTGCTACGAGTGCGGTGAGTTGGGTCACATGAGGAGACAGTGTCCTCGGTTCCATAGTAGGCAGTCTCGGCAAAGGGATTAGCCCTCATCTTCTGCTCCTGTTTCTTCAGCACCCACTCAGTCAGCTAGGAGTGGAGGTCAGGTAGCCAGAGGTCACCCCAGGGGTGAGGACCGTACTGGCGATGGTCAGGCTCGATTCTATGCTCTTCCAGATAGGAGAGACGCCAGTGCATCAGATGCAGTCATCACAGGTATTATCTCAGTCTGCCACAGGGATGCCTCTGTCTTATTTGATCCCGGATCTACCTACTCCTATGTATCTTCATATTTTGCTCATCATTTGGGTACGACCCGTGGTTGTCTTGCCTTGCCTGTGCATGTATCTACCCCGGTGGGTGATACTGTTATTGTGGATCACGTATATCGATCCTGTCTTGTTACTATTGGGGGTCTGGAGACCCGAGTTGACTTGTTATTATTGGGCATGGTGGATTTCGACGTGATTCTGGGTATGGATTGGTTATCTCCGTACCATGCTATTCTGGACTGTCATGCCAAGACAGTTACGTTGGCTATTCCGGGTATTCCGAGGATCGAGTGGCGAGGCGTGACTGACTATGTACCCGGCAGGGTGATTTCCTTCCTAAAAGCTCAACGGATGGTTCGGAAGGGTTGTTTGTCGTACTTGG